>NC_084464.1:143032094-143239594 GCF_027409185.1 Cynocephalus volans
CTTAGTCCATTTTCTGCTGCTGTAATAGAATAACATAGACTGGGTAATTTATTTTAAAAAAGAAACTTATTTCTTATAGTTCTGGAAGCCAGGAAGTTCAATGTTAAGGTACCAGCATCATGTGAGGGCCTTCTGCTTGCACCATAGCATGGTTCAGGGCATCACATGGCAAGAGGGCAAGAGCATGCATGTCAGCTCAGTCTCTCTTCCTCTTCTTATAAAGCCACCAGTACCCTCATGGGGGACCCAACCTGATGGTATTATCTAATCTTAATTAATTCCAGTCAACATATGAATTTGGGGATTCAGTTTTCAACACATGAAATTTGGGGAACACATTTAAAACATAGCAGGAATTAACCTAAGAAATTTTGAAACACAGCATTTTGCTTGCGTATACTAAGACTAAAGATAAAATGAACCATACACAAATGTACTTACAGGAGTATGAGAAACTACTTTCTATGAATATTGAGCAAATAAGTGAATATGTTGTGGCAAATAAGATTAAGTTTTCTCACTATAAGAAAAAGGAGTTACAAATAGAGTCTAGAGTAAACCTTGTGGTGTTGGGTTGGAATTGGAGGTATCACTATGAAGTGATTTTTGTATATATATAAGATATAATCAGAAAGACAGATGTATAAATAGATACAGAAGTATGTATTTCTACCTCTCTTCACTGAGAGAGACAAGAAGCAATGATACTCCAGTAGCAATGAGTACACCCAGTACCTAGATCTTGGCTTCTAAATACCATTCTCCAAGGAACCAGGACTCCTTGGCTAACTGACTGATTCCAGAAATAGGCAGGGAAAGTACAAGATGAGCCTGGAACATCTTGTGTTGCCAGAAAGTAAAGAAGCACTTAAAAAATAAAAGGATGGGGTCATGTCAAAAAGATACAGGAGCCAACTTCAAGAGGCTCTCTTGGCCAAATATGGTACAATTCAAACAAAGAAAATAAAAAGTGATAGTAATAGACTATAGCCTGTGGAGTATACCAGCATTTGTGGAGCAAGTGTATTTCACAGGGCCTAGTTTTCCAAAGCCCTTTAGTCTCAGGTTTAGCCTAACCTTTTGGAATTACTTATAGAAATGTTAACCTTGCAAAAGACAGGAAACTTTCCTCAGGCTAAAGTCTTTGTAACACAGCAAAGTTGCTGGCTCAAGGACAGGCAAGTTACTTGATTGATATGTAAAATACTGGGGAAATCGCTGTGCGGAAAAACAGTGTTTGCTAAGATCAAGCTTTTGTTGGTGGATTGACTTAACCTTTTGCAAATTGCATTATGGTGCTTGTTTCACTGAATGTTACCAGCCTCTACTGTTAAACTATAATTGGCCATAACCCCACCTATGTTCTTTTCCTGTAACTTCCTGGTCTGGAGAATAAATGTGGAGCAAGAACCCCAGTTTGTGGTTAATTTCCAAAGGAAGGAATGCCTCTCTCTTGAGGGTTTCAGGAAATTAACCCCTTTGGGGTGTCTCATTGCTCAGAAGAAATGGGCTTTGAGTAATCCTTTTTGCAGCTCCGTCACCCAGGGGAAGAGAGGTGACAAATCCATGTGAGGTAAAGCAACAATAGCCCACAGAATATAAGAATCCATGAGCCCATACTAATATAAATAAATAATTGAATGAATAAATAAATGGAAAAAATATAAAAATAAATGGAAAAAGCATCTTCATCTTTGATTCCTCATGCAACACTGCACCCCTTCATGGGAAGTGACTTCTACTTTATATTGCTAAGAAGAAGAGAAAGCTTTCCCTTACAACAGAACTCTAACTAATAAATATTGAAGTAATGATAGGGGGAAAATGTCACCACTTTCAGATACTATAGTAGTAATTGTTTTAGGTAAGAATTACTAATAAATGATAAAATTCGTGGGCAAAAGTATTATGAAAAACAGGATATTTACATAGTCCCAAAGTATCTCCCCTACAAAATACTTATTAATTACAAAAGGAAATAGTTTCTCTACAGTGAAGAAATCTGGCAGACACTGCCTTAACCAAATGACCAAAGTTAATGTCAGCAGAGATTGGACTAATCAACATCAGGTGCCTCTTGGTGTGATGCACTGAGAAGGACACAACAGAACTACTATAGCATTTTTACCAAAAACGCACAACCAAAATTTATCCATGAAGAAGCATCAGACAAACCCAAATTGAGAAACATTCTGCAAAAATAATTGGCCAGTACTTTTTCAAAGCGTTAAGGTCATGAAAGACAAAGAAGGATGAAGAACTGTCCCAGATTCAAGGGACTGGATGAAGCAAGCAAAGCAGCTTTAGAGAGGTCCTCACCCTTAGTATAGGGTTGTCCCTGAAGGGGACCAAGGAGACATGACAACGAAATGCAAGATGTCAACATGGTTTAGATCCTGGACATGAGTTGGAAAATTGGTAAAATTTGAATAAGGTATGTAGACTATATAACAGAATTGTATTTCCTGATTTTGATCATTGTACTGTAGTTACGTATGATGTTAACATTTCAGGAACCTGAGTATACAGGATTTCTTTGTACCGTTTTTACAGCTTTTTTGTAAGTTTAAAATTAAATTTAAAATAAAAAGTTAAAAATGTTTAATTATAGAAATACTATAGACAAACAGCAAGTAAGAGTACAATATTCTAATAGAAAATCTAGCACAATGTCACATATAGGAGCTTTTATTAAGTAAGAAAACAATAATGTTTGGGTAATGCATGGGCTTTGGCACCACACAGATGTGGACTTGACTCTGGCCTTGTTACGTACTAACTGTGTGATGCCGAGCTAGTTAACCCAATCTCCCTAAGCCTTAGTTTCCTCACCTATAAAATAGATCACCATCATAATACCTATTTTATATGAATGATTACAATTACCTATTTTTATGTCTACGTTATGATTATCTATATTCAATAAGTAATCGTAAGGAACTTACTACAAACTCACCCAGTAGAATTTGTAGTAATTGTTATTGTGGTTGTTACAATCAGCCATATCAATGACTAGTTTACTCCCTGTGAACAAATTACACACTGTGCACTGAAGGGCCTCTTTAAGACCGGGAAGATACCCCATAGATTATGTTTCCAGAGTTTTGATGTACCTCATTATAAGCAAATCCAATACGTAAACTTAGAAAACAAATAAATAGTGGGTGATTATTTTTGTTAAAATGTGATTCATAGGCCTCTTCTGGAGCAAATAGCATTTGGTTTACCTTTAATTTTGCTGAAACAGATTTATGACATAAAGTAATTTTTCATGCATTGCCTTAAGCAGACTGAGAAAGGGCCACCGCTGGATGACTTAGGCATGGGGAGAATCTGGCTTAATAATAAGCCTTAACAATGTTGACTCTTTCAAAGGGGCGAAGAGAAGCCAAACTCCCTGGTTTGTCTTTTCTAAGCAGATTCTGAACTACATAGATGTGATGACATAGATCAAATATTTGAGGTTAAGGATTGCTTGTAGGTTCATGCTTTCTTCTTTAATCCATTTTTGAGATAACTCCAGGGTAAATAATGGGCAAGTACAGAAGAAGGGTGAGTATAGCTAAACAGGATCTTATTTCAGTGCTAAATCAAACACTCAAATGCCTGGTGTTTCTAGTAATATATTCATTTTATGAAAGGGATATAAGATCAAGAGACTTCGTGGCAACTGCTCCATTTATAAATAAGGGATGCAAACCATCAAAAACAAAATATGCCACGCTGCTGTCTTCCAAATATTTCCAATAATCCTTTAAGTCTAGGAACAAAGGCTAAATTCCTGAATAAATTCTCTTATCTTTAAAATTTGCTCCAAAGTTTTTAAAACCCTAGTTTTTGAATATTAACCAAAAAAAGTTTCCATCCCGTCATTTGGAAAAGCAACTCAAATTTGTGCTAATTTTAACCTAGGCAGAGACATTGTTTTGTAATCCTTTACCCCCTTGTTGGTTCTATGCACTCTGACCACAATGGATATTCCAAAGCATCTTCATGTTTGAGTCCTCATCCAACGCTGCATCCCTTCACTGGAAGTGATTTCTACCTTATGTTGCTAAAGTCTGGTATATCTAAAATAAATATCATCTAAATCATGGTGCTAATATCACAACATTCAACCTGCTCCCCGTCCTATCCTCCAGCCTCTGAACAAGCAGGGACTCCATCCTTCTTCTAGACTCACCCCTTCACTTGGGTTCTCAATCTCATACCCAGAAGTTTCTTTCCGTGTATCCTTTATTTTTCTGATTTTCTTTCAAAAATATATAGGCTTCCCCTGTGCTTTCCCTGAATATTTTCTATTCAGTTAGCTCTATACTTTCTGTTTCTGCTTCCCTGCTTTAATCATTTGTTTATCCTTTAAACCTGGCATCTATCTTCACTGTTCTACTGAAACAAATCCAAGGATCTTTAATTAATATTCTTCTTCTCTGTCTCTGCTGCTCTGACTCTGGTGGACACATCTGGCTCAGTCCTAACTCTAAGCCTCCTCATGTAGCACCCCCTGAAATCTTCCCTCCTCTTCACTTATCTCAACCCTGTCATCCTTAAAAGTCCAGCTTGAGCCCTTCTCACCTGTAAAGTTTCACCAGACTCTCCCTTCTCTGAACTCTTGAAATACTAACTGTTGGTATGACCCATTGCATGTCATAGTTAAACCCCGATTGTGTTTTTGGGAACCACACGGTCCCCATTTCATGTGGACTCGCCTAGCTATTCTTCCTTGGCCAACTGGACTCTGTAGGAATATGAATCTTGAATGGAGTAACCAAAGCAGGAAATGGATAGAGCTAAGCCATCCTGGCTGCAGGGTCCTGATGAACCTCTCCAACCCCCTAGATCCTGGTAGGTATAGGATCTTGTCTTTCCTGGATTTGGCTCTTCCACATTTCCTTCATTTCTGTGAGCCACACTTTTTTTTTTCCTGAAGTTGGCCGGAGTAAATATCTGTTCCTTATATCCAAATAAACTTAACTAGGACTTTCGTATTGCTTTTTATTGCTGTTTAATTTGAGGGGGGAAGGGGCTAATTACCTCTTGTGAACCAATGAAATAAGAAGTTTCTTAAGGGCAGGAACTGCGTCTTATGACTCCATATACCTTACATGAATTGTGTACATCATAATCAGACTATAAATTTTCACTAAATCAACAAATAGCACTACTTCTGTTATTGTTTCAGTAGATAATAGTTCTTTAACAATTCAACTAATTCTTTATTTTATGTACCATCTGTAACTGCATAATAATATACATATATGAAAATCTTCATCTATAAAACAAAAGACTAGAATTACTATCTGTGATTATTTTTATGATTCTATGTTATAGTTGAGGATCACTTATTAATTCCATAAACACATTCTGAATGCCCACTATTGACCATGCACTATGTTAGGCACTGGAATTGTACGTAAGATGGAAAAGACATGATACTGGCCCTGGCTCCAATACAATCACCTTCAGTTATCTTGAGTTATTCCTTCCAGTCTACCCTGTGTCATACAATGATAGTACCTGGTATTAATTTGGTGCTTTTATTTATGAAGCATTTTCATATATAACACATCATTTGTTATTCGTATTGTATACAACGGAAAGCTGCTGTTGGTTCATGTGACTAAAATCAAAACCAGAGCTACAATGAGAAGACAGTGATTGACAGTGATGTTCCTTCCTTCCCTCTCCACCATAATGAGAAATGTTTCCTTTGAGATACGATTAAAGCCTGGAATTATATTGTATTTAATTCCTGCATCACATCCAACTCATGGGTTGTTCTCTTGTTACACAAGATAAAAGTAGTTTCTGAGTTTTTGCAAAAGGAAAACACCAGACATAGTAAGTTGGTTACCGGTACGTTTGGCTAACTATTTATTTAGTGCATGCTAAGTCCACACATTGCACTACCCTGTGACGATAACACCAGTCAAGACATACCCAGCCCTGCCCTCACTGAGTTTACAGTCTGTGGGAGAGCAGGTCAGCACCACACAAATCTAGTAAGCTAGGATGAAGAGATACAGTGCACACTCAAGTTCCCAAGCTCTGTGTTCACAAAGACTCTGAATTGAATTTCTCAAGCTTCCCCCATCATTTGTATACTGATTGAAACTTATCAGCATTCTTCTTCCCCCTCACTCCAGAGGCAATGTCACTTCATCTTCAAGGTGTCGCTTCTCTCCAAATTTTCCCCTTTCTTCTTTAAAGTCTTCCTAACTCCATATTTCAGAGATGATCCCAACACCTTTCACATCCACGGGGCATTCACAAAGACTTTGATGGACCTTCGGTGGTCCTCAGAGCTCTATAAAAAACATTCTTTCTTAGAGGTAGGTCTCTGTTATATTGTCAATGGTCCAGGACAGGATCAGAGGGCCAAGAGCCAAAGGGCACACAGTGGAATTTCTTCTTTAGAAATGCATTTTTGGCAAGCAGTGTGTCTGAATGTGCCCTTGCGCTATTTTGCTTCCAGGGTCAACAGAATGTATAAAGCTTTTCAACTTCCTTCAAAACATGTGCCGTGAAATTGACTTAACAAAAGGAATAACAACAGAAGCAAGCAAGTTACAAAGCAAAACTAGGCTAGGGCATATCTGTTGAAGGAGCAGTTGATAAAAAGACTGAATTTTTATTAGCTTAGAGTCCACATTTGTCAATCATTAAAATATAGAGCTTTCAAGACAGGCTTAAAGATATTACCTTCATTTTTAAAAAGCAATTTGTACAGGGTATCGTTTTTACTTAATGGGGCACTGCTAGGATAATTTGAGGGGGAAGGGAGTGAAGAATATTAAGAGATTTTATACTCGTTACATTTCTAAACTCCAGTAGCTAAGAGAGATCTGAAAGAATACAAAATGTAAAATGAGGTCAGGCAGTGATTTAAAACTCTATGTAGGGGCCAGCCCCGTGGCGCACTCGGGAGAGTGCAGCGCTTGGGAGCGCAGCGGCGCTCCCGTTACCAGTCACAAAAAGACACACAAAAAAAGTCTGTGTATTTCTTTAATCATAACACCTAGCACTTTTTCAGAGAATTTGCTAACATTAATTACTCCTCACAGCATTCACACTAACTAATATCAACAGCTTCATTTTGTCCTCATTGGTAAAGATGCATAAAATGGGAGTTAAAAATTGTTCATATCTGAAAAGGAGTTGGAGGCAGAGCTAGTGTCTAAATTCCCATTTGTAGCACATCATTAAGAGCTCCTTTGAGGAAAGACAAACCCAGGAACAAATTCCACCTCTGTCACTTAACATCTATGTGACCCTAGGGAAGCCACTTACTATCTAGGCCTCAGTTTCTCTGTCTGTAAAATGAGAATATGTCATAGATTGCAAAAATGGGTCCAGTTGTTCACCATTCCTTTTATCCATGCCTTTTGCCATGCTATTTGCCAGTGCTCTCCCAAGGGATGGAGTGCATTAAGAATCTAAGCCACATCCTTAGGCTTAGTCATGTGAATTGTTTGACTCATGGGACATTAACAGACATGTTTCAAGCAGAAGGTTAAAATGGATTTACACAATTAGGCTTTTTCAGAGCTTGTAATCAGAGCTTGTAGCTCTGCAACCTCCAAAAGAACATAGTCAGCCCAGCCTATTGGAGGATGAGTAACACATAGAAAAACAATTCAGTTCTTCAATTCAGCCCCATGCATCCCAACCAAGGCCAGGCTAGATCAGCCTTCAGTGAGCTGAACTCTTCATATCATGAGCCAGCCCAGCCAAGATCGGCAGATCTGTTTAGGCTATCACATGAGATGTGCAAGCAATAAGTAGTTATTTTTGTATGCCACTGGGGTTTTATGGGGTTTTTGTAATGCAGCATTGCTGTGACAATAGAAAACTGACATATGATGGTAGTACCTATCATACACATATCAATTTAAATGGGAAAGTACATACACATCACTTAGTGCAGTACCTAATGATAACAAAAATAACAATGATAATACATGCTGTTATTTTGGAGAAACAATTACAGAATATACAAATGTATTGGAAATTCATCTGTGAATCCTGAACAAGACCTGTCTCAAAAAGTTTAACAAAAAAATCACAATTTTACTTACAGTTTTTGTAAAGGAGCAAGATAATGGTCCAATTGTATATTTTAAGCTTGTAAGTATCCTGGGATCTGTTCTCATAAGTAAAACAGTCCTTTTCCTTAGAAGACTTACTTTGTTAAAATTTTTTTTAAAAAGAAAAAAACCCCACACATAGAACCACACACAGAGTAGAGAGAGACATTCACATTCATAACCTACTGAGAGAAGCCAGTAAGCTGTGAATTTCTCTTTCTAATCTAGTGAAATTAACCACTAGAGCCACAGTCAACCCAGAGTGTTGCTGTCCTCCCTAGGTAAGGTGATCAGGAGAGAAGCTAAAAATATCTTACCCTCTCCTTCATGGAGCCACTTCCTGAGTCCTTACCTCTCTTCCTCCATACCCTTCTGATGGCTAAAAGATGGCTATTTCATGCCCCCAGGGTCTTTATAAATGCCTCTTTGTTGTGGTCCTCAGAAGCTGCTGAAACAGGTCAAGACATTAATTACCTTAGCTCAATGCCACAATCAGCCCCAACTTTCTTTCTCATCTTGAATCCTGCTCAGTTATGCTACCCAAAAAAGCAGGGTGAACAATGAGCAACAGATGAAAATATGGCCCAAATAATAGGCCAGCACTATAAAGTTCCTGAAATTTACTGCCACCTTATAAAAGCTCACAGTACAAACTTTCTACCATTATCAGTTCAATCTGTTGCTCCCACAGAGAAATCTCAGTCCAAAATGCTGCCCTACCCTATTTCCTTTCACTGGCTAAGTTACAGGCAGAGGAGATGGTATTTGGGGATCTGGATGGAATCTGGGATCCTTCTTCAGCCGTTGCATTCTGGGCCATCTGCTAATATAATTGGAGTAGAGCCTTAGTACCTCCAAAGTTTGATTATTTCAACCCCGAGACTCTAATGCCACTCTTTTTTAAAATCCCTAAGGGTCAACAGAACACATGAGAATTTCACAGCACCAACCTTAATTCCACAAATTCAGAAGCACAAATTCCCAGTTAATAATATAAACATCAGGGCCAACCCTGTGGCTCACTCGGGAGAGTGCGGCGCTGGGAGCGCAGCAGCACTCCCACCGCGGGTTCGGATCCTATATAGGGATGGCCGGTTCGCTCACTGGCTGAGCACAGTGCGGCCCACACCGAGCCAAGGGTTACGATCCCCTTACCGGTCACATAAAAAAAATAAAATAAAATAAAATAAAATAAAAATAATATAAACATCAGTTTCCATCTGATGGCAGCTCCCAAGCAAAAGATAGCATTTCCCAGATCCCAACACATGTTATACTCTAGATCCTTATTGTTAGTGCGAGCTACAGGCCATTGTAAAGATTTGGTGTTATCAGGTCTGCAAGGAAAGAAAAAGGAGAAAGGTCTTTTCCTTCAGATTTCATGATGCCAATGAATTTGTGCCAACTGTTAGAATTCAGTCCTTAGGAAATCAAGTTCACAGGAGAAAGCCGGCATCAAGACATGAATTTTGCTGTGTTTCTTGCCATGCTTTTGCCTACACAACCAAGCTCACATGCACAATTAAAATGATAACCTAAAAATAAAGATAAAGGGTGTTTTATTGCACTCATTGCTAACTCTGCTGGTGCCAAGAGTAATCAACAGTGAAAAGATAAAGCCATCAGTATTTGAATTTAAATGTTAGAATAATAATAAAGCCTACGGTCTCTCTAAGGTTAGTTTATAATAAAAATAACTGCTTGATCCTGGAAAACTTATCTGGTTTCTTTCTTCCTTTCATTCTCCACTTAATGACTGAAGTTATTATTTCCATGGTGGTCTCCAAACCGCACTTGGTTTCTATGTAAATTGGCATGTCACCTCCAACAATTTCACCAGCTGCCTTTTCCTCTCAAGAGAATATGATTAAAATATTAATCCAGTTTCTAGACTAACCTAGCAAAAGAGTTATATAAATCTCCACACAGCTCTTTACTTGCTGTTAAATATGTAATGTCTCCTCCCTTTTGTTTTTTATGCCTCCATAGGAAAGTTAACTTCCAGCAAGGCAGACATAAAAATTTTACCTCTCTGTCCCTCTGCTGCTTGTTCTTCCCAACTTCTCAAACCTGACAATGAGGAATTGCAAGCCCAAATCCAAAATGCAGGTTTCCAATGAACAGAAATGAGCTGGAGGAAAACATCTGGGGTCTAAGTTGTGCCACCTTGGCTGCCTAGCTGTCTGGCAGTGATGGCTTTTGCAAAAGTGCCCGTAGACAGAGGGCGTGCTCAGCAATCCACCACAGGGTCCTCTCAGGAGTGCTAATTCACTGGTTTGTCCTGCTGACTGGAAATCATCCAGAACTGCAAATCCATCACTCAGCAAGCATTTACTGACACCACCTCTGGGCCTAGCATTGTGCTAAATCCTTGCTTTTGATGAGGAGCTTACAATCTAATTACTGTAATTAGAGATCAATAGAGTATTAAACTAGGTGACGTTAAGTAGGAGTTTGAAGAAAATGATCATTGTGGGCTGGAGTAGCTGGAAAAGATTTCACAGAGATTGTAAAACTTTGAGGGGAAGAGTAAAATAATGCTTGAGGTTTATGAAGTTGATAAACGTGCTTAGCATAAAAGAACACAGCACGGTGCATCGGGCTTCCTGTGGAAGAGACACACCAAGGAAGGCGGTGTGCTGGGTGCCCCTTAGCATCCTGCCAGAGCAGCTCATCACTAGGAAAATGGGATTCCTCTCAGGTCAAGAGGAAATCTAATCTTTCCTGAAATTGTTTACCATTTGGATCATGATGGGGACATTGTCGACACAAAAATCAGACTGACATCCTTAACTTATTTAGGTCTCCAATACAGAAATGCCATTGAAAGAAATGACTTTTTACCAACGCCAGTGCAGGCTAGATTAAAAGCTAAAAGTACTTTCATGTGAATTACTGGTGGAGTTTTAGGTGTTTTTCCAAAATAGCCGAGAGAGATAACTGGTAATGCCTTCTAGGATCAGGATTAGAAAGATCGAGCAGTAGGGCTGGCCTGTGGCTCACGTGGGAGAGCGTGGTGTTGACAACACCAAGTAAAGGATTAAGATCCCCTTAACAGTCATCTTTAAAAAAAAAAAAAAAATGATCAAGCAGTAGAATTCTATCTGTTCCATTAATTTGAAAAAGTCATACTGTAGGTTTCAATCTAAATAATTAATGAAAAAAGCAATACTTTATTATTTTCCCTTAATTATTAATTTTGCATTCATCTGCATATTAATTGAACTAGTGACAAAAATTTCTGACAAAAAAATGTCATGACAAAAGTGTCTCTGGAGGAAAAATGAAGACCTGACCAGCTCTTCCCAGGATTGGTGACTGAACACACAGGCAAAGGTGAAAACATTTTTCAACATGGCAAACTTCGTTTTCCATAAGAAAAACAGTCAAAGCCCATCTTCTCCCTCACTTTTAGCTAAATGTCTGACTGAATCAATGAGTACAGTGGATTAATTCTGAAATCTTATCTCAAGTTAATTATGTAAAACTGAAATATATTGCTATCTCTGTACTGAGAGGATTTTTGGATTTTTTTAATGGAGGAAGATCAATCTTATTTCATTCCAAGTATCAGTTGCAGATCAAGTATTCCACAAGGTAAATCTGAAGTTTCTGAACAGTTCCTCTACACTTTAGCCTGGGAACTGACAGCACAGTGAGCTACAGAAGGCACAGGAGCAGCGCTCTCTGTGGGCATTGGAAGTTCAATCAAAGGAGCTGCAATGTTCACTTGGCACTCTGCTGAAAATAACTCAGTCCACTTTTATCTAACATGGGCTTGGAATCCACCACTCATGCCCAAAATGCTCAATAGTTTGTGACCATACGTGAAGTTCCCAGTTACTCATACCTACATACTTCTTAGCCACCGCCATCTGGGAATCGCGTTTGTTGTGCTGACTACAAGCCTAGGACTCTTCCAGACTAGCGACTCCAGCACTTTGCAGCAAACATGAGGAATGGTGTGCATGTGTGGACATGCACCCATGGGCATTCCCAGGATCATGCACAATTCCCTGAATGCTGGCTTTAACCCCACCCCTTCTTCAAAACAAGAATGCATGGCAGAAGTTTAGATGAGAAAGATCATAGAGAAAAGCTTGAATCTTCTCTAAGGTATGCTCTTAATTTAAAAATAATAATAATTCATAGATGTCGGCACTTTATTAAGATAAAAAATGAATCAAAATATTTCGATTCAGAGTTGTACCACCATGTTAAGAACTGCTGCCTTGAACACTAAGCTGTCTGGGTCATCCGGTGTCAGGGTCACACAAGCAAACTGTAACTCTCCCGACTAGCCTGCTTAGGGGACAGATGCCATCACGCTGCCCTTTCTTGATAGAGAATGGACAGACCTTGTATAGAGTGATGATTAAGAGCACAAAATTGGGCTGTTCTGCCTGAATTCAGATCCTAGCTTCACATTTTTTGCTCTTCATTGGGGCTGTTCACAGATATTCCAGTTCTCCTCTTCCTGATGTGAATGATGAATTATATTACTTGCCACTTTGAAGGTGGGCATGGCCATGTGACGTGCTTTAACTAATTCTTATGTGAGCAAAAGTGATGTGTCACTTCTGGGCAAAAGCCAGTAAGTCTTCCTTACTCAAAATGTGGTACACGGTCCTGCGGTATTGGCACTGCCTGGAAGATTGCTAGAAAAGCATCCTAGGCCTTCCCAGACCTCCAGAATCACAATGTGTATTTAATAAGCTCCCCAGGAGATTCGCGCACACATTCAAATTTGTGAAGCCCTGCCCTGTGACACAGAGCATTATTCACCATATCCTCTTCTTTGGCTGCAGTGACTGTATTCTAGGTACAGGAGTCTCCTTCAGCCTAGGCCCCTGGCCTGACCTGAGATGAACAAGTGAGTAGGAGAGAAATAAAGCTTTGTTCTAAGCCACTAAGACTTGAGGGTTGTCACACTGACATAACCTAGCCCATTCTGACTGACATGATCACTTAGTATTCTTTGACCTTGGGCAAGTTACTTAATCTCCCTGTGCCTCAGTTTCCTTGATGTAAAGTGGAGATAACTACTTAGTCATAGGGTTGTTAGGATTAACAAGATAACATGTGAATAGGGCCTAGCACATAGTAAGTCCTATGTAATTATCAGTTTCTGTTACTGACACACTCCCTCCCTGCAGCTCAAATCCTGCTTAGTGATGCCAGCCTGCTTACCTCACTGACTGTAATGTGGAACCTTTGTCCCTGCCAATACCCCACCCAAACCCCACACACTCTGGGAGTCACACATCAAAAGAGGATGGAAAATTGATCCCTCTCTTAAAGAAGTCGGGGCTCTTTATTAAGATGACAGGGCCCAAGCACCCCTTGCCTGCATCTTCACAGCATGTTTATTTCCACTACTGCAGTATTGCAGTGTGCCACCCCTTACCCTCTCACCTACCTTCCCAAACCGCACTTCCTCACCATGCCATTCAGAACTCAGACATAGTATGTGTCTATTGCACATATTAAGGCTTTGTCCTGAACTCAATGCTGGGTAAAAAACCTAAAATCTAATGTGTGTATTTCTTATTGTCTTTTTATTATCTTTAATTTTTTTTGTCTTTTATTTCTTATTGCCAGTCGTATTTTATTGCCTTTTCTACAAACCCAGTGTAGGTGATTCTAGCACCAAAGGGTGACCAAACTTTTGCAGAGAAAGTTGGGGAAGACACAGTGATGAGGACGGTATGCAGATGGTTTCTGCTTAAGTCCTGGTTTTTAAAAGGGTCCAATAGATTTTTGACATTATAGTAACTACTCGAAAAGATAACTACTTGATAACATTTTTAATATGACAATCATAAATTGTGTATCACTTATTCTAAACCCAAATAAAATGGTAAATTTTCTTTTCTCCTTGCCAGTCTCTTAAAATGTATATAAGGAAATAAAATATTCTAAGCCAGAATAAATATTTCAGTGTCTTGGATCTCTCATCTATATTTATAAACCAATTAAAAAAAAATGGTGCCAAAGCAATTTACCACAGCTGTACAATAAGCTACATTCTCCAAAGTGAGAGAGTATGATAAGCACCTTAGAGATCCAACTGCATCATTTTACCTACTCTAGACCCGGGCAGCAAACATTTTCTTAAAGGGCCAGACACTCAATATTTCAGGCTTTGTGAACCACGTGATTTGTCATCACCACTCAACTCTGCCACTGTTGCACAAAAGCAGCCACAGACAATACAGGAACAAATGGGCATGGCTGTAATCCAGTAACACCTTACTTATGGATGCTGAAATTTGATTTTCATATAAGGTTCATGGGTCACTAAATATTATACTCTTCTCTTGATTTTTTCAAACCATCTAAAAAATATAAAAACCATTTTTAACTCATGAGTGGTACAAAAACAGGCAGTGGGCTGGATTTGTCCATGGCCCATACTTTGAAGAATCCTGCTCTAGATTCTCAAGTTCATGCTTTTCAACTTGTTTAGGAAAAAATTATTCTGACACTTGTTAAAATTGTAAGGAAAACTTTATTCAGGACCATAGCTACAAGTGTCAAGAAAATAAGGGAGAGAGATCGGGCGCAACTCTGAATCCAACAAGAACTGGGGATTTATAACAATGAACAGAATGGGGGGGCTCAGTGGGTGGAAAATTACTAAGAGGAGACTCACTAAACCAACTTAGGAATTTCTTGTTGAAGGCAGGCCCAGGACTTTATACATCAAAGGTGGAAGATGAGAAATTTGATCAGATATTGAGGGTGGGGGATTCTCTCTAAACGGACTTATCAGGATTCTAACTAAACCTGGGCTGTGCAGGCTCAGCAAGGACAGAAGAGGGCTTGGAGCCTGACTAAAGTTTGGTCAAGGAGGGAGCCTTTGTCCGACTACACCACAAAGCTTCCTTAACAGTCACCGACACATGGTGTTTAGCCCAATATCCACTTAAAAATCAGGTGAGAAATAATTACATGAGCCTGTTTTTACTAGCTCAACTTGAAAGAACGTAAGATCCTAAAGATGTCAAACTTTCACCAGAACTTATGCCAGTCTTACCCATAAAAATAACGTCACCCATCACTCCTTTCCTCAGCTATACACAATTAGCAATTTACAAAGTAAGGAAATAGTTGGCAATTGTCCTCACAGATGAAGTCAATGTAGTCTCATTCGTTTGCCAAAAGGGAGGGAAACCAGTTCCTGATGCCTCTCTTCCCTGGGGCTATCCAAGGCCAGTTGATGCAAAATGACTGGGAAGGACAAGCTTTGGCTTCATCACAGATTTTTAACAGGGAACCTATGCTACTTTAAAAAAAATTAAAATCACTTTTTTAAAAAAGAGCCTTGGCTTGGCTTTTGCTATTTTTACTAACACTCATTTTGAAAGCAGCAGTGCTGAAAACATTTTAAGTCTAGATGTCTCTATGGAAACCCATGAGAACTCATATTTTACAGCCAAATGACTACATACCTAGAGTTCTGTATCCCGAATGGATCACCATAGGCCACCTGCAATATCAGAAACATCTTAGACCTATTTTTCCAAAACCCTATCTTAAGAGGTATAAGAAATTTATATAATTATTACTTTTGCTGAGAAGGAAATCAGGAGGGAAATACTTATTTCTGAGGCTTCCTTTTCATTTTTATTAAGACATCACTATTTTAAATATTCTTATTAGAAAAATAATTTTGTAAATTTTGGCAGATGTAGGAAAAGAGGAAGAATAAAATCAAATAATTTAACAGCTGCTTTGAAATTTATATCATTAATTTTCCTCCCCTCCTTTCCATCAGTGTCAAATACATTTTCTTTTAAAAATGTTAACAGTTCCTCTCCCCACAGATTGCGTATTTATTACAAGGGAGGGAAGAAAGGTAATTATATAGGAAGAAATCAGAAAACACCTTGACCAGGTGACCTAAATTAACATCACCAGTGAAGACAGATGGCCTTTGTGTGCCACCAGATGCAATACCTGGAGAGAAACATAACATGACCCAGATTGCATAACATGAACCTAATCGTGAAAAAACACCAAACAAATTCAAAATGAGGCCCATTCTATTATTAAGAAGAAGAAGAGGGGGCAGAATGACTATATTATTAAGAAATGTTAATGTTATAAAAGACAAATAAAGGCTATGGAAATATTCTAGATTAAAAGAAGCTAAAGACATAAGACAACTACATGCAACACCTGACCCTAGAGTGGATCTGGTATTGTAGGGAGGTGGAGGAAATTCTCGAAAGGACATTATTAGGTAACTGGAAAAATTGGAGCATAAAGGGTAGATTAGATAAAACTACATCAATGCTAAATTTATTGAAGTCAATAACTACTGTGGTTATATAAAAGAATATCCTGTTTATGAAATACTGAAGCATTTTGGGGTAAAGGGCATAATATATGATATATATAACTTTCCAATAAAAAGTTTAAAGAAAAATGAACAGTTCTTGCCTACATTGGAGTTCTTGGCTATCTATTTTTCTCCATAATATTCCAAATACAACACAGGAAGAGATGCTTGTGCCAAGTAACAAGAAAATGCGAAGATATTTTAACATGATCTTTCACCAGTGATTGAAGCCTGCCAAAGTATTACATACCATCCATTCTCAGCAGATTTGTTGCAAAGACCAGCAAACAGTGGATACTCTAGCAGCTTAGATGTAACCATTTCCCGTACTTTCTCTAAACAGGGCAGTGATTTAAAAAAATTTTGTGTCCCACAACTCCCAGAACTATCTCATATACAAAACAAGTCTCTTAGACAAACACTGCCAGTATCAATCAACTGAATTCAAGCTTTCAAACTGTGGCATTTTAATATTTTAATCCATCTAAGTAGGTAGAGAATGTGGCACTCTGCAAGCCAGATTACTTCACCGTATATCCACAATCCCTCACCACCACTTCAAAGTTGCTGTCAGACTTCTGTAGAATTAATGTCTATGACACCCACAATGGTCCTGGATTAGCACTGGAGGTGCTGACCTCCAATCTGTAATACGCCATCTAAACTGATTTTCCCCCAAAGTGATAAGTGGAACTGTGCCTAAGTCCAAAAATTTAGGACAGAGTTTTCTATAAGTCAGTCACTGGTGAGAGAATCAAAAAGGCGACCAACCGAAATTAAATTGTTCAGTCATGCTTAGGAATAGGAAATACTACTTACCCATTCTCCAAAACACAGCTGACAGAACACACTTGCATGTATATTGCTAAGTCTTTTGTCCTTCCCTGGTTATCATTTTATTATTTTCTTCATTCTTTTTTAGTAGCAAGTATCTCTGGGCTAAAATACCCACATACTATTTTTGGCTTTGGCTTTTTATCCTTCATAGTCTCATTATTCATTTCCCCCCAAAATTACAATCAATAATTTTATTGAACAAATGTTTACCAAGGACATACTGGACATAAGATGCTCTGCCAGACCTACTGGGTGGTACTCTACAGAGGAAAGATTCCATGTTGTTTGTCCTACAAATAATCTCCAAGAAAATGAAAGGAAGACAATAAATACAATGAAGTCTGCTTGCAGAAAAGCAGGAGATAGAAATGAATTATGACCAACTGCAAAAAGAGACAAACCAGTCAAAGCACTAAAATTTAATAAAATATTTTTTAAAGTAGATGAAATTGAAGAGGTGCATGTACTAATAGATTTAAAATCATGCATATTCTTCCCCATGAATCTGTTCAAATGCAGTTAAAAACACAGATGACAAAACCAAGCAATTATAAATCCTCTGAAGCATGTAACTGTGATTAGCTGCTACTCTCAGCAATATAAAAATACTTTCACCACAATTACATTCCAGCCTGTAATGTAATTCAAAACAAACAAGTCAGAGACATTGCTCAAATGGCAGAACCAACAAATACAGATGCTTTGCATCAAGGAAATGAATCCACTGAAGAAATGCAACTGACGAGCTGCCCTCCAAGCCTTGGAGCTGGGCTTCTGGTGGAACAGCGAGGCCCCCTTCTGGGCATAGATGCACAGTGCGCACAGCGTAGCTCTGCAAAGCTGCCCCTTTTATCAGAGCCAACCCTTACTGCAGTCAGGGGGGGGTGACCATCTGGGCCATTTTGCTGTGAATACCCTTTCCAGTGTTGTGTTCACAGTTTAAAATTTTAGATTTAAAATGTTTAATTTACCTGTTTTTTTAAAAAAGAAATAACTATTCAACTTCAGATCAAATTGACCATTCTATTTAATTCTGCTACCAGCACTCCCACCACAAACTGGCTGACTCATCCTCTTTACCCTGTGCTCCTTTCTCTTTTTACCATCACTCTTATCAGCCTCCAATAAACTGTATAATCTATTATATTTATGACCTGTCTCCCTTTGCTAGAAGATAAGCTCCATGAGGGCAGGATTCTTTGTTTTGTCCACTGATCCAGGGAACAAATGGATTCCAGCACAGTATAATTGCTAGATAACAAGGAATTGTCCCATTTATGTTTTCTTCTTTTAAGACTATTATTCATCTTCAAAGAAGGCATAAATAAGATTTTATTATAGCAATATGTTATAATTTAAAAATGACACTTAAGTACTTGTTTGAAAAGTATGTATTTTTCTCTAAATGCTTTATAAAAGCAAGAAATCTGTTCTATGGACCATGTAATCATGGTCTATATATATACAAGTCATATACAATTCAGAAAGAAGTCACAGGCCCCCTGTTCCCTGGAAGAACATAGTAGCTGCAAAAACTGAAGAATCCGACTCTGAAATGCCAGTCCTGGAGAACATGCCTGCAGTGTGGCATGCTCTATCCAGACATACACCAGGCACCTGGGTCTGGATGCACATTCTCTGGAAGGTTGGCATTTTCCTGGACTGAGCATAATGTTGTGGCTGGAAAGGCATGCACTACTTGCTAATTTCTCAAACCTCAAACCTTAATTTTTTCCCCTTCTTAAAATGTCCTTTCAGCCTGTGGAAAAGCTAATAGTTGTTTATAATGATCAGACTTCTAAAAAGTGCTAATTTGTTCCCTTGACAGAGCAAAGGATGAGAGAGACAGATTTCCCACAGATTAACAATGTATAAACATATAATTCAACGATGTCAACAGCTTTGAGTCCAAGAATTTTGTCCAGGTCACTTTGGGGCATGAATCTTTCATCGGAATGAATTCAAGATTTCTGACATTCCTTTTTCCGAACTTTTGATCTTGGTGCTATGAAAAAAATAGAAAAGGAGAAAATGAAAGAGGTAGGCTCGTGTCAGATTCTTTTCATACTGACTTGTTTTAATGGAGGTACATCACATAAACTGGAGGAAACTGACCATTTGGATTTTCTTGTTTGTAGAAGGTCTTTAACATTTCCACTGCTTCCTCAGCCCGATATCCAGGAATGCACTGATAAAATGAGAAAGTTGAGAATGAACAAAGGCCTATGAAAACGTGTGATATCCCATAAAAACAGCAATATATACATGATTATGTACACAGATTTCAGATGTTAATATACATTGGGTATACCATGTTAGGAATACAGGCAAGGAATGACATTTCCAGAAGAACAGGAATACAGCCTCAGTCAAACACCACTCTCAATCAACTATTACTTATCAATCAACTATTATTAAGTTATCAGCTATGTGATCTTGAGTAAGGAATGTAAACTTTCTATTCCTTGTATGTAAAATGTAGCTAATAACAGCCCTCACCTCAGAGGGATTTTGTGAAGATTAAATGAGATAAAACGTGTTAAATACCTGGCACATCATAAGTGCTTATTAAGTAATAGTTATTTTTATCTGCTGTTATCGACTGGTGGTTCATTAAGTGTTTGATGCTATAGAGCTAGGGTTGGCAAATTATACTTGGTGCACCAAATCCAGTCCATGGCTAAGAATGGTGAGATAAGGATGAATTTTATATTTTTAAAAGATTGTTTAAAAAAGAAACAAAACACTATACAACATGAGTGGCTCACAAAGGCTAAAATAATGACTATTTGGCCCTCATCAGGAAAAGTTTCTTGATCCTTGCTATAGAAGACTTTTGTTTTTAAAGTGTTCAATTTGTTTTCTCTTTGGGATCGAACTAGAGAAAAGAGATCAAAACGTGAAAGAATAAATAAGGAATTACGATATTGGTAAGGAGTGATATTATATGAAATGTTACATGGAGAAGATAAAGCTTGAACTTGCGTTAGAGATAGAGACTATGTAAAGAGATTAAGCAGAGCACTGCAAGGAAAGAACAAGAGTTGTATGTGAGGAAACCGGCTGACAGAGATGGGGAGGGGGTGGATTACTAAGGAAGCATATGGAAAGAATTGAGACAATACAGGGTTGAAGTACACAAGGCTTTGACGGATTGTCGGAAGACTTTGGCCTTGATGCAGTGCACGCTTCTGAAGTGCATGAAATGATCCAAGGAGCATCTGAACACAGTGCCCAGGAAAGGAAGGAGCCAGAAGGCACCAGCACAGAGGGCTGGAGCACCACCCACTCTGGATGTTGTTGGGAGTGAACCTCCGTTTCTCTTGTGTCTTCAGTCTGTTCTTGCCTGGGTCTACAAAGCCTGCATAAACCTTCCCCATGACAGCAAACAACCTTTCTTCCACCCTTTGTCCTCGCAAGCTGCTACCCTGCTCCTGCCTGACAACATTTCATACTGCACTTCTGCTCTCGTTTCCTCCTCAACCTCATCCTCACTGGCTTGTGCTCCCAAGACCCCAATGAATAGCTGCCCCTCAGATATCCCAAAGACCCTACTGACCAAAACACTGGTCTCCTTTCTGCCTCCTCAACTCTCCACAGTTGTAGAAACGACTGACCATACCCGCTTCACTTTAGAACACTCTCCTCCTTGGCTTCTCAGTATTTCATCATTATAACTGTTGCTGTTCAGTCCCTTCACAGCTGCCTTTGCCTCCTGCCATGTTAAGGGTGGGTGCTCCCCGGGGCACCCACCTCTCCGCTGACAGGCACCCATATGCACACTCAAAGGCCTCTCCTCTCACGTGGAGTTAGAGCGATAGTTCTTTACCTTGGCTGCTCAGCAGAATTGCTTGGGAGGTCTCTATAAACATACCAACGTTCATCTCCCACCTTCTGATTCAGCTGGTCTGGGGCAGGACCGAGCACAGGCATGCCCGAAAACTTTCCAGGTGATTCTAATGTGCAGTCAGGTACAAGAACCACTGAGTTATAGGTGGAGAAGGAAATTGCCTCCAAGATACCAAGATAATATTTTCAAGTATCCATTATAGCTACAAATTCGCAGCTTCCATAAAAAGCTCACACTCTTAATAAAAAATTGCAGAAAAACAGAGCAGATAAGTATTATAAATGAATCACCATCTTCTTGAAAAGAATAGTTCTGTAGGTCTCCTCTGTGAACTTTAATGCTGCTTATACTATAGTATTAAAAGAAGATCTATAATTCTGCAATAAGGAACTAGCATCCCACCTCCCAATCACTCCCCGCCCCCGGAACCCTGCGAAATAAAGGAAGAAAACACAATATCCAGAAGCCTGGGTGTTGGGAAAATAGAGGAAAATGGTCAGGGCCCCTCAGATGTTCAGAATCTTGCCAAGCATTTGATGTAAATAGGCACGTGCACTCAGGTGTTCCTTAGTTATCGTCTAATGTAACTGTGCGTGTACCCAGGTGTCCTGGGTTATGGACTTAAGTATAAAAGATTCGTGGCTCTGATCCACGGTGCCCCCCCAACTCCAGGATACCCTTCTGCTGTCGCAGTGGCAGCCATAGGGAGGCCATTACTGCTGCTGGAAGTTGCTGCTGCTCCTGCTAGTGCCCCGGGACCCTCAGCAAGGCCACTGCCACCGCCCGACCTGTAAGTTACCAGACCTGTAAGCTGCTGCCGCTGAGGAAGCTGAGGACAGAGCTTGTGTTGTATGCCAACAACTCCTGGGATCTTTCCCAATTACCTAGCATGCACCTGCGTGTGAGGGGTCTGGTGACCCAGTCTACACAATGAGTTTGAAGTAGCTCTGAGAGTGTAAATGGAAACTTAGTATAACTAAAATAATAACTAAAACTCAGTAAACATTTTGGCTTTAGGTATGATCTACCTTGCTTTACACTGGGGTGCCAATGTTTTCTTTAGAATCTCAAAACACCTCATAAAACATAACTGGGCATCAAACATGGAGATATGGTTTCAAGCTATGGGCATTCATTTTCGACTGAGCCAATGTGGCCAGTGCACACACTGAAAATGCACTTTTTAGGGCTCAGCCAGATCGACTCTGTGCAGAGATGTGTGAAAAGAACCGTGTTTGTGCCCTCGTGGTACACGTGTTGGAGAGAAATGTTCCACTCACGTCTGACATCCAAGGGCTCATCTTTGTTCTGCCCAGAAACTTTGAGAAATTCTTTAGATCATTCTCATAAAGGAAGTAGAGAGTCAATAATTCCTTTGCAAAGACTTATGTAAGCAAAATCTGAGTTACTAATAGAAGCGATTGGAAAAATCAAATCCCTTTGCAGATGACTTTAATTGTACCACTTACTCTCCATCATTCTGCTAGTTTCTTTCCTGATGTGATGTTGAAAGTCATCCACATTCAAATGTACAAGAGTTGTTAGAAAAGCTAATGTTCAGCTGGGAAAACTCACAATGTTTTACAAAACTTGCTCTCAGTAGGATTCAGCCAAATACAGTCCTTCATAGGTCCTTATAATATTCTAAGAATACCTATGGTCTGTGAAGTAAACTGCCCACCATGTCCAACATTTGATAAATATGTTTCTTTTTAAAGCATAATACTTTTGGATTAACCTTACATCTTGGAGAGAAAAACAATCAAACCAGTCTTGGTATGCATCCACAGGCCAAACTCTGGAATACGTATTCTTAATGCTTACAGTCTTAACCATAAAAATTTGGGGAGAAGGAGCAAGATTCAAGGGAAAGTAAAATTTCTAAGATTAAAAACATGTAGATTCTTGAGTCTGAGGAAAATTTCAACATTAAAAACAGAAAAAAAAAAATGAAAATACACTGATGGATTGCTAGATAATAAAAATAGTATGTGGCAATCAAGCAAAATGGTTGAATTTGTGTTCACTATAAATAGTATCACTGTCACTAACACGGGCCAAGATTCACCAAACCTGGTACAGCACGGAGCTGGTAACATTCATTGAATAAAAACTCTAGTAGCGAAAGTGCCTTTAAACATAACTGAAGGTGTGGGTGAAGACTGTTAAGAGTCACCTGGAATGACTGGGGACTCTCCCTCAGGAGAGATTCTGTGAATGAAAAGAGGTAGGCATTCATCTAGAAACTCATACCTGTCATTTTATACGGAGTCATAAATGAACTCAACCAGAGGTCCCAAGATCCTGTCTGATTCTGTCATGGTTTCTTAGTATATTGACCACACACTAATTAGTCACAAGCCCTTAATGAAATGAAAGTAATTAGAAAGAAAGAAAAAGCATAAGTAGTAAAAACGCGCCGTGGTTCCCCCTCAGACCGGAGATCCCAATCAGCATCAAGGCTGGGGCGACACGAACAGTCTCTTCCCCTTTCACCACCCGGAGGCACAGGGATCCAGCTCGTGTCAACTGACCTGTTTCTTCCTTCCTGCTCCCCTCCCCTGGGAGTCCTGAGATTGCCTACGCTCAGCTCGGTTGGTCTGAGCAGTACCTCCTCCACCAAGGGTGCTCACTTTCTCAAGGAAATCCTCGAGGGGTTAACAACCACCTATAGTTGGAGTGGAGGCAGCGGCGGCGGGAGAGGCAGGAGAGGCAAGGAGAAAATTCCTGTGGAGGTCAAGATGGCGGAAGAGGAGAGCTGCCTGCCGCTTTTCCGCCACGAGTACAAGCAGCCTGAGGCCGGCGCCAGATGCAGCTGTAGCAGAATCGGCGCAAAGGAACGGCTTCGAAAGGGTGTCTTTACCCTGCCAAGAACCGGGAATCTTCCCCCAACCCCCGCGTGACCCGCCGGTGTGCCACTGCCGGCGTCCCAGCCACAGCTGCAGACGGGGAAACATGGAGGCCTGAGCCGGCATGTGTCACCCCAGGCTGCAACGGTGACCCCGGCTTCTGACCCCCGCCCCCACCCGCCGTCCCTGGAGCTGGAAGTGAATCAACCGGCAGCCAAGACAGGGAGACGTCCAGCCGGAGAGGCAGAAGCTCCGCAGAGAGCACACGCCCTGCGGCCGCCACTGCCTGATCCAACAGGTAGGCTTCACCTCCACCACCCGGCTTCATTCCCAGCCCAGCCCAGTGCACACAGAGCAGGGAGTCGTAGGGCAGGGGAGGCGGGAACTCCACAGGGTCCACGCTGCTGCCGCTCAATCCAGCAGCAGGTAGGCTTCACCGCTGCCACCCGGCTCCATCCCAAGCCCGGCCTAGGGCGTACAGAGCAGGGAGACATCCTGCAGGGGAAGGGGAAGCTCTGCAGAGACCACACGCTCTATGGTGTCTCGGTGCATCTCAGCAGCCCGGGCCAGAGCGCAGGGAACAGGGAGTCACTGAGGTAGCCATACCAAATTGGCAACCACAACAACATCTTAGTCAGTCAATAGTGTCCAACCTGTGGACTGTGAAATCCCCTGCCACAATGAATAAACATCAAAGAAAAGATACCAGAAATACGAAAAATCAAGAAAGTACACCACCAAAAGATAATAAATCTCAAGCTCTAGATCCTATAGAACAAGAAGCCCTTGAAATGACAGGCAAGGAATTTCCAGTGATAATTCTAAGGAAACTGAATGAGATACAAGAAAACTCATCTAGACATCATGATGAAACAAGGAAAAGTATACAGGACCTGAAAGAGGAAATGTACAAGGAAATCAATGCCCTGAAAAAAAATGTAGCAGAACTTGCCGAACTGAAGAAGTTATTCAGTGAAATAAAAAACACAACGGAGAGTTTAACCAACAGGCTTGTGGAAGTTGAAGAGAGAACCTCTGAACTTGAAGATGGGCTGTTTGAAATAACACAAGCAGACAAAAAAAAAAAAAAAGAAAAAAGAATCAAAGGCATTGAAGAAAATCTGAGAGAGATATCAGACAACCTTAAAGCGCTCAAATATCCGAGTCATGGTTATTCCAGAAGGGGAGGAAAAAGGAGATTGCATTGAAAACATATTCAACAAAATAGTGGCAGAAAACTTCCCAGGTATAGGAAAAATCACAGATCTTCAGATCCAGGAAGCTCAACGATCTCCAAATGTACTCAAACCAAAAAGGTCTTCTCCAAGACATGTTATAGTCAAATTGGCAAAACTCAAAGACAAAGAGAGAATCTTAAAAGCTGCAAGAGAGAAGCGTCAAATCACCTATAAGGGAGCCCCAATCAGGCTAACATCAGACTTTTCATCACAAACCCTAAAAGCCAGAAAGGAATGGGATGATATATTCAAAATACTAAAAGACAGAGATTGTCAGCCAGGAATACTCTACCCTGCAAGGTGATCCTTCCAAAATGAAGGGCAAATAGTATATTTCTCAGACAAACAAAAACTGCGGGAATTCACCACCACACGACCACCCTTACAAGAAATTCTCAAGGGAGTACTGGGTTTCATTCCTGCAAAATAGCTACCACTGCCATAAAAACCCAAGAAAATCTAAACCCACTAGTATAATAAAAATGTCACTCAAGAAGAGAAAACAAACATACAAAAAGGCTATCTACAACCTAAGGAACGAACAAACACAGAAAACAAACAGTAAATCAGAAAGCAAGGAACAAAAGACACCTAAGACAACCAAACAACAATCAAAAAAATGCTAGGAATAAATCAACACTATTCAATAACAACTCTTAATGTAAAAGGCTTAAATTCCCCAATCAAAAGACACAGACTGGCTGACTGGATTAAAAAGGAGGACCCAACTATATGCAGCCTTCAAGAGACCCACCTCACCCATAAAGACGCACATAGACTAAGAGTGAAAGGATGGAAAAAGATTTACCATGCAAACAGAGAGAAAAACGAGCTGGAGTAGCTATTCTCATATCTGACAAAATAGACTTTAAACTCAAAATCATAAAAAGAGATAATGAGGGACACTACATAATGATAAAAAGACTGATCCATCAAGAAGACATAACAATCATAAATATGTACGCACCCAATGTTGGAGCAGCCAGATTTATAAAACAAACTCTATTAGACCTAAAGAAGGAAATAGACACTAATACCATAATAGCAGGGGACCTGAACACCCCACTGTCAATATTGGACAGATCATCTAGCCAAACAATCAGCAGAGAAACACAAGATCTAAACAATACTCTAGGGCCGGCCCGTGGCTCACTCGGGAGAGTATGGTGCTGATAACACCAAGGCCCCGGGTTCGGATCCCATATAGGGATGGCCGGTCAGCTCACTGGGTGAGTGTGGTGCTAACAACACCAAATCAAGGGTTAAGATCCCCTTACCGGTCATCTTTTAAAAAATAAATAAATAAATAAATAAACAATACTCTAGACCAATTGGACTTGGCAGATATCTACAGAACATTCAATCCAACAACCTCAGAATATTCATTCTTCTCATCAGCACATGGCTCATTCTCCAGGATAGATCACATATTAGGTCACAAATCAAGTCTCAACATATGCAAAAAAATTGGAATTATCCTATGTATTTTCTCAGACCATAATGGATTAAAACTAGAAATCAATGACAAACGAAATTGTGGAAACTATACAAACACATGGAAATTAAACAGCATTCTACTTAATGACATATGGGTCCAAGAAGAAATCAAGCAGGAAATCAAAAAATTTATTGAAACTAATGAAAATAATGATACATCTTACCAAAACCTGTGGGATACTGCAAAAGCAGTATTAAGGGGGAAATTTATTGCATTAAATGCTCACCTCAGAAGAATGGAAAGATGGCAAGTGAACAACCTAACACTTCACCTTAAAGAACTAGAAGAACAAGAACAATCCAAACCTAAAGTTAGAAGACGGAAAGAAATCATTAAGATCAGAGCAGAACTGAATGAAATTGAAATCCAAAAGACAATACAAAAGATCAATGAATCAAAAAGTTGTTTTGTTGAAAAGATAAATAAAATTGACAAACCATTAGCATGGCTAATAAAAAAAAGAAGAGAAGATTCAAATAACAAAAATTAGAAATGAAAAAGGTGATATAACAACTGATTCATCTGAAATACAAGGAATCATTCGAGACTACTATAAACAACTATACACCAACAAATTTGAAAATCTGGAGGAAATGGATAAATTTCTGGACACACACAAGCTCCCAAAACTGAGCCAAGAAGACGTAGAAAATCTGAACAGACAAATAATAATAAAGGAGATTGAAGCTGTTATCAGAAAGCTCCCCACAAAGAAAAGCCCAGGACCAGATGGATTCACAGCAGAATTTTACCAAACATTCAAAGAGGAATTGACATCGATTCTTTACAAACTATTCCAAAAGATTGAAACAGACGCAAATCTCCCGAACTCTTTCTATGAAGCAAACATCATCCTGATACCAAAACCAGGCCGATATCCTTGATGAATATAGATGCAAAAATCCTCAATAAAATACTAGCAAACAGAATACAGCAACACATACATAAAATTATTCACCACAATCAAGTGGGATTCATCCCAGGGATGCAAGGTTGGTTCAACATACGCAAATCAATAAATGTGATACACCATATTAATAAACTCAAACACAAGGACCATATGATCATCTCTATAGATGCTGAAAAAGCATTTGATAAAATTCAACACTCATTCATGACAAAGACCCTCTATAAGTTAGGTATAGACAGAAAGTATCTCAACATAATTAAAGCAATTTATGACAAACCCACTGCCAATATCATCCTGAATGGGGAAAAGCTGAAAGCTTTTCTTTTAAGAACAGGAACTAGACAAGGATGCCCACTCTCACCACTCCTATTCAACATAGTGTTGGAAGTACTAGCCAGAGCAATCAGAGAAGAGAAGGAAATAAAGGGCATCCAGATTGGAAAAGATGAAGTCAAACTGTCCCTGTTTGCAGATGACATGATCCTATATATCGAACAGCCTAAAGCCTCTACAAAAAAACTCTTGGAGTTCATAAATGATTTCAGCACAGTAGCCGGATACAAAATCAACACACAAAAATCAGTAGCATTTCTATTCTCAATAGTGAACATGCAGAAAGAGAAATCAAGTAAGCCTGCCCATTTACAATAGCCACCAAAAAAATAAAATACTTAGGAATTGAGTTAACCAAGGAGGTGAAAAATCTCTATAATGAGAACTACAAACCACTGCTGAGAGAAATCAGAGAGGATACAAGAAGATGGAAAGATATTCCATGCTCTTGGATTGGAAGAGTCAACATTGTGAAAATGTCCATACTACCCGAAGTGATATACAAATTCAATGCAATCCCCATCAAAATTCCAATGACATTTTTCTCAGAAATGGAAAGAACTATCCAGACATTTATATGCAATAACAAAAGACCACACATAGCCAAAGCAATGCTGAGCAAAAAAAATAAAGCTGGAGGCATAACACTAACTGACTTTAAACTATACTACAAAGCTATAATAACCAAAACAGTATGGTACTGGCATAAAAACAGACACACTGATCAATGGAATAGAATAGAGAATCTAGAAATCAACCCACACACCTACAGCCACCTGATCTTTGACCAAGGCACCAAGCCTATACACTGGGGTAGAGACTTCCTCTTCAGCAAATGGTGCTGGGATAACTGGATATCCATATGCAGGAGAATGAAACTAGACCTATACCTCTCACCATATACTAAAATCAACTCAAAATGGATTAAAGAATTAAATATACACCCTGAAACAATAAAACTTCTTAAAGAAAACATAGGAGAAACACTTCAGTAAGTAGGACTGGAAACAGACTTCATGAATATGACCCCCAAAGCACGGGCAACCAAAGGATAAATAAACAAATGGGATTATATCACACTATAAAGCTTCTGCACAGCAAAAGAAACAATTAACAGAGTTAAAAGACTACCAACAGAGTGGGAGAAATTATTTGCAAAATATACATCTGAGAAAAGATTAATCTCCAGAATATACAAGGAACTAAAACAACTTTACAAGAAAAAAAAAAGCAGCCGAATTAAAAAATGGGCAAAGGAGCTAAATAGGCATTTCTCAAAGGAAGATATACAAATGTCCAACAGACATATGAAAAAATGCTCAACATCATTAAGCATTCGGGAAATGCAAATCAAAACCACACTGAGATACCATCTCACCCCAGTTAGGATGACTAAAATCCAAAAGACTGTGAATGATAAACGCTGGCAAGGTTGTGGAGAAAAAGGAACTCTCACACATTGCTGGTGGGACTGCAATACGGTGTAGCCTCTATGGTAAATGGTTGAGGTTCCTCAAACAATTGTAGATAGATCTAGCATATGACCCAGCTATCCCACTGTTGGGAATATACCCAGAGGAATGGAAATCATCAAGTCAAAGGTATACCTGTTCTCCAATGTTCACTGCAGCACTCTTTACAATAGCCAAGAGTTGGAACCAGCCCAAATGTCCATCATCGGATGAGTGGATACGGAAAATGTGGTACATCTACACAATGGAATACTACTCAGCTATAAAAACGAATGAAATACTGCCATTTGCAACAACATGGATGGACCTCGAGAGAATTATATTAAGTGAAACAAGTCAGGCACAGAAAGAGAAATACCACATGTTCTCACTTATTGGTGGGAGCTAAAAATAAATAAATTCACACACACACACACACACACACAAACACACACACACAAAAAAAAAACCGGGGGGGGGGAAGAAGACATAACAACTACAATTCTTTGAAGTTGATATGACAAGCAAACAGAAAGGACATTGTCGGGAGGGAGGGGGGAGGGGGAGGAGGGAAGGAGGTATCGGTAATGGGCCACAATAATCAACCACATTGTATATCGATAAAATAAAATTAAGAAAAAATAAAAAAATTTAAAAAATAAAAAAAAAAAAAGAAAAAGCTTAAGTAGTCCATATTACCTGAAATGGTTTCCCAGTATTTGGTAATTCAGCAGAGGCAATATTTAGAACAGAGCCACAACCACCAAATCGTTCATTCTGACAGCCATAAACAACTAGCGGGATTTATAAGACAGAATTAAGGTCCTGCACAAAACGTGTAGTTCAAGTGTGTATTGTGACAAAATTAGGGGAGTTTTACAGTAGCCATCCTGGGGAGGAAAGCTCATGCTACTCTTTAAAACTATTAAGTTTAGGATTAGTCTTAAAAATCATACCATCAGTTACACAAAAGTAAAAGGTTTAAAGTATTTGGAAATCAACATCTAACAATTGCAAATAGAATGAAAACTGAGTATATTGTTGCTTGGTGTTCATAGTTTAGAGCTCTCTGACCTTTCCTAAATCACTTTTTTAGAATCATTAGAGAATTGCAAACAGAAAGGCAGAAATTTGATCAAGGGATTTTCACCATTTAAAAATAACAGATTGTTTCCTGATCTTTGCCCAAATAAAATATAATCTGTGTCCCAATACAAAACATACCAAAGCTAAGCCACTCCATAAGGCAGGATGAAGAGAGAATTCTTAGTTACCCATAACTGCCCTTTTATAGAGATTAAACATTTTATCGTACTCAAAAACCTCTTATTTTTAAGGTGATAAAATTATTCACACATACATAGTAAAATAAGCACATAAAATATGTAGGTATGAAATTGAGTTTCTGGATTTTCAAGTAATTTTTTTAAAGGATCGTCAGAGACTGATTGCACTCAGTATTTATGTTGCTTACTCTGTGCAAGACATAATCCAAAAAGCTGTAACTCGATTAATTTTCCATTTACTTACAATTATAGATTAAGTTTTTTTATACATCATAATAGGGATTCATGGCAAAAACAAAGAAAAACAGATAAACACAGAAAGAAGTTTAAATCACCTATAATCCATTATCCAAAGGCAAAATTTAGGTCTCTATTCTTCAGAACTATTCCTACACATACTGTTTTATAATCTACTTTAACCTAATTTATGATTTACCCTTTTATAACACTTTTAGTTCTAAGCTTTTCTTTCTCTAGCTTATTTAACAGTTCTGTTTATTGATATAAAAGGAAATAGGTAATTTTACTATTTGAAACATCTTTCCTTTTTGGGGGCAAGAGACACTATATTTTATAACGTGTTTCATAAGTCTATGTTTTCCTATGTATTAGAACACGGGTCATGGGTCTGGCCACTTTCTTGTTCATGGGAAGGGTAAGAGACATTAACCTCTGAAGTCAAAGGATACTCATCAGGCGGAGAGCAGCTGCACACATAATACATGGCTCCACGGTGACATATAACACAGTGTGTTCAAATACTTCAGAAGGACTCTTGCCACTTCGACGACACCAATCTAGGACCTGATCGATGGCCACCATTTCTGCATGTCGAGTAGCCTTAAAAGAGAGGTGCTCGCATTGACATTTGTCTGCTGTACGTAATTGTTATTTTACAAACACACAAAAAGTAAATTCCAAACCTGTGCCTACCATTTCTGCCAACATTTTAATGAATAAGGTTTCAGGACACCTTTAGCAGTTGACAATGTATTCCCTAGTTCAAGAACCATAATCTCATCAACAAAACACACCTAATCTGAGAAGCCATACAAATCATTTTATATGTTTAGGTAAGTACCTAAGTAGCTTAGGGAAACTCTTTCAATTAAAATGCCATAGAGGAATTAAGTCTCAAAAAAGAAAGAAAGAAAGAAAGAAGTCTATGGTTTCTGAATATTTTAGGGAAGCTTGAAATTTTCATAAGCTTGTGTGTTCCAGTTCCAAATATATTTTCAAGGCTGTCACTGACTTCACTCTAGGCAAATCTATATTTCGTTTACTGGAATGTTACCACATACATTTTGGGGGGATGAAATTTTCTACACTGGCAGACTCTAAGCAGAGACTTGGTATTGGTCTCAGACACCTCATGTGAGGCAGTATGGTACAGGAGAAATCACACAGCATGTGAAACTGATTACATTTAATTTGAATCCTGACAATGACACTAGTAATCATGTGGCCTTGGGCAAGTTATCTAACTTCTCCAAGCCTTGGCTTCCCCATATGTAAAGTCGAGTACTCTGGCAATTATACCTCTACAGGTCATAAAGCAATCTGAATTAGATGAAGCACAGTGCCACGTAATGCTATATATGTACCCTGCTAGCTCTCTTCTCCTTTTCTTTCTCCCTTACTAAAATAGTTGAATGTGACTCATAGATCCTATACACAACAATTATTTATAATATGCATGACAATAGCATTCATCGATAATTTAAACTGAGTGCTAAATATGTACAAGCTGCTGTGCTAAACAAATTCCGTGTAGGATTAAAAAGTCTCTGTCCTCAACAAGCATAAAATCTGAAGGGGCAAACAGAAAGGTGCTCATTTACCTGTGATTTGGGGCAGGGTGTGAAAAGTGCTGGCACAGCGGCCCAAGATGCCACGGAAGCCAGAGGCAGATGGGAGCAAAGCTGGCCGAGAGGGGCTGCATGGGTGAATCACAGAATTATAAACTCAGAGAGAAAAAGGTACTTTAGAAGAGAGGTTTTCAAACCTGGCTGCATACCAAAACCAATTGGAGAAATTTTTTAAAGTTTCCCCAACTTGGGTGCTTTTTCGAAATCAGGTTCTAAATTACTGAATCAAATCTCCCCATGAAACCCCAAAAAATAACTTTTGAACTGAATCACTTCAGTCAACTCCCTCATTTACTGCTAAAGAAACAGAAGCTACATTAGCATATATTAAAGACACACACAGCTGGGAGAGGAGGTGGTATCTGAGACAAAAGAAGCACTCTGGTCTCATTTGGGGTCAAGAGTCTTTCTATGCTGTATCTATTGGGTAATCTTCTCTATGACACAGAACACCAAAATAAGCCCAGGTTAATTTCAAGGTACAGAAGAAACCTGTACATGGTCATTGGGGGTTTAGACAGATATTGTTAGGACATTCAGTATTCTCATGTTAACGATACTGAGCCACAAAATACGAATTGGGAGATTTGACAATTATTTAAAATACAGAATTCCACTCCCAAATAAGTATTTATATATTCACTAATTGCTGTTATTAGGTTTATTACTTATCCCACTGATATTTTGATATCCTCATAATAATTACTTTGTAAATCTGGGTTCCTACTTTACATGTGTTTTGCTAAATCTCAGGGTTTTTCTTCTTTTTGATAGATGTGATAGATGAACTTTAAAGTCTTCATAGCACCAGTACCAATATCAACTTGTTCTCTGGCTCCCAAGATCACATGATAAGATCAAAGTCCATGTGAATGGCATTATGGTTATAAGTTATCCTTGTGTCCACCTAGTATTTTTTATAATCATAAAATTTGGTGCTTCATTTATACTTCCCAAGTATACTTACCATGATACACTGTTGTGATAGCACAATTAAGTGTTGCCTTAAACCATGAACTTCCCAACCTAACCACAATAAAAGTAACACAAACTATTAAAGTGTAAATATGTAGCTACAGAGATAGCTGGTGTCAGAGACCTTATTCCTTTGAATTATCTGATATCCAATATCAGATATATCTGATATAGAAATACCTTCCTTTATATAATCCTTTTATACTTCCCCCAAAGTTATAAATTGAGGATTTTTTTAAATTTACTAGGAGGAAAACATTATTTAAAGTTACAAAAAATGCATTACAAGTTAAATTGACCTATTTTGTAAAGTGGAATTTGCATATATTAGATTGGGTTAAAGTGGAGACAGACTTGTTTCTTCCATGCTAACAACGTGAATGTAATAAAATCCTCCGTTGGGTTTCACTCTAGTGTTAAACTCCATGAAATAGAAAATGATCCACTAAGATTATACTGTTCCATTAAATTTTTCCAAATTTTCCACATTAAAAAAAAATCAACATGTATCACTTTCATAATCAGAAAAAATGGGATTCAAATAAAAAAGATGTCATGGAAAACTACCCACCACTGATAGCTACGGGACTATATTCAGTATATATATATCCCAACAGTGATAAGTTCACTCTGTTCCTACCGTCACTACTGTATATCTGTAATTACACTATTCAACTCACATACATTTTTGGTTTGATTAACTTCATTTCTTCCCTTCCCCACAACTTCATTGTTGTAGACCATAAGGCAGCCAACAGGAACTTCAACGTTTTCAAGAGCTTCTTTGGCCTGAAACACAAAGTAGAAAATCTGAGAGGTAATGCTCAATACTTGAGAAGACGACAGCAAAGAAATACTCATAGATGCAGCATGAACAGACACATGTGTATAAACACTAGAACAAGGAAATGCAGCTGAGCTTGCCCTTTTCCCAAAGACAGTTCCATTATAGTATTTGGTGCCATGTTCTCTATTGTGTGTCCATGTTAAGGGAAACTCGGGCATCAATCCCCTTCACAGGTCCTGAGCCTGTGATCTCACTGGAAGCAAATGGGATCAAAGGACTGTTATTGACCGATGTTCTTAAAGTGCCAGGGTCTATGCCCCTTTTCAGAGATAGTATACATATTTGCAAAGAGGTAGGAGAATAAATAATATTTATAAATCCTTTATTAGAATTTTTTTGTCATTGCAATTCTACTTGCTTAATTTTTTGTTTCTCTAAAAATTATAGGAATTATACTCTGGAGTCCCAAAAGCATGAAGGTGACCAGACTTGATGTCACCCTGTTCCACAATTTCTACTCTAAGTTTAGGAGCACTCTATGTAAAAATGGCACAACCACTCTGAAAAACATTTTGGAAGTTTCTTTAAAAAGTAAACATACACATAAGCTATGACCAAATTCTACTCCTAAGTATTTATATAAGAAAAAGGAATACATGTCTACAAAAAGCCTTGCAGAAGAATGCTCATAATAGCTAAAACCTCGAAAAGCACAAGTGTCCATCAACAAGAGAATAGATAAATCATGGCATATTCATGCAATGGAATGTTACAAAATAATGAAAAGGAACAAACTACTGATACCTCTACAACACGGATGAACCTCACAGGAATGCTGAGTAAAAGAAGTCAAATACAAAAGCACACAATTCCCTTCACGTGAAGTACCAGAGCAGACAAAACTACGGCGACAGAAACTGGAACAGTGGTTGCTTTGTGGAGGGGGATGTGTAGATTGATTGGGAAGGGATACCAAGAAATTTTCTGGGGTGGTGCACACTTCCTGTATCTTGATAACAGTGTGGGTTACACAGATGTCTGCATTATTAAAAATGGATTGAAGAATACATTTACTATCTGTGCATTTCACTGTATGTAAAGTACATCTCAATTGCAAAAAAAAAATCAAAGAAAAATAAGTTTAGGAACACTTCCACCACTGCTATGCTGGGAATGGCAGACCAATTATTATATTCCTAAAGGCTCCCCTCTATCATAGCCCATTCATTTTTCTTCTAGCCCAATCATAGCAACTCTGGGCTATAGGACAGTTAAAGAATCCTACCTTCCACGCAGGAAGGTTACACGTGGGTACTACCTGATACTGTTTCTGAGAGAGAAAAATAGGAAAAAGCGTAACCCTTGGACTAGTGTATAATAATTTCCATCTCACTGTAGTCAAGAGAATCCAAGTACAGCTATTTCTAGAAAGGCAAGGCATTCCTTACTTTGGCAAAACTGAGGATGCATTAGAGGACTTAATTTTCATTTAAGTGTAGGTATTTATACACACCATAGGGCATACACGAGAGCACTTCAAAAAGTTCATGGAATGATTCATATTATCTTTTAATTTCATTTTTCCATGAACTTTTTGAGGTACCCGTGAACAGTACAAAGTTGAAGGCATTGCTGAAATCTCTGTGTTCCATTTTCTTCTCTACCCTCTTACTCCCAGCTCTACTTTGTACTAGTGACAACTTCCTATTACAGCACATCCAGGAGTTCCTTAGCTACTCTAATCGTGCTCAGCTGACACCTACCTTTCATTTGGCCAACAGAGGAGAAAAGAGAAGTACGTAGTGGTAGTAAACTGGACCTCCCTTTTCTCCTCCTAGGTTGTGGGATAGAGATGGGGCATGGAGAGATATGAGGCGACAGTATCTGAAGCAATAAGACTACATTGTCCAGGACTGTGTCATCAACTACCCACAGGCTGGTTGTTCCAGTTCTTTAATAATGGGTAAAGCATGTCCACTTTATGCAAAGTTCAAAGGCCTAAAGAGTTCCAAGGTTTGATGAATACACACAAATGCACCATGGACTACTACAGAAAGGAAGCCAGGAGGAGGACTGATATCTAGGGAGGATGGATGTCGCTCATTCCCACGACTCTAATATTGCACATGCCACTCCTTACCTTCTTACCTACCTTCCTAAAGCCCATACTTCCTTACCACGCAATTTAGAGTTTAGACATGGTATCTGGATCTATGTAATCTTAATAGCAGATTAAGAAGAGATGCCCAGTGAGGTAGGAGGAAAATCTGGATTGTTTGGGGTTTCAGAAGACCTCAGGAAAAAACTAGCCAAGAAGGAAGGGTAGTCAACTGTGTTGAATTCAGTGACACAAAGGCGATTTAGGGGGAACAGTGGAAATAAAAAGCTGTGGCTTGAAGAGTGACTTACCTATGGGTTAAATGTCTACCTTCCAACCATACTTTCCCCAACAAACCTCTTACGAGGTAACATTATGTCTATATCTCAAGTATTCTGAGAGCTTACAATTCACTGAAAGTATACTTTGACCTAGGACTATTTTAAACTCTTTATAAGTATGAATTCATTTAATTTACACCCTATAAGTACAATGATCTTTCTCATTTTACAGATGAGGAACCTGAGGCATGGGGATGTTATATAACTTGCCCATGTGAGAGAGCTGGGACTAGAGCCCAGATAATCTGGCTCTACTCATTCATCTGTTCCACAAATATTTGTGGCACACCTACCAGGTGCCCAGTTACAGGGTTCTCTGCCACAGTTCTGCCTCTAATTTCTACTGTAGTAACTTCAGTCATTTCACTAATCACCTACTTTATCAAGGTGTGGTTTCAGATTGGGTCAAGAGACAACAGGAGAGGGAAGAATTAGCGAGAGTGAGATCCTGAAAGTTTAAGGATAAAATAAAACAAAACGAAACACTGCAAGAGCATAAACAAATGGAGGTCATGTGATAAGAATTTCGGTAAAAATATCTCGTGAAGAACTGTACGTATGGCTATGTGGGCCATTTCTAACATGTAAGAGAGAATCCATGACCAAGTGGAAAGGAAATAAGCAGGAGGGGAGAGAGAGAGGGAGATCCCATCCCACCTACAAGTCCCGTCTTGTTCACCTGAAGACAGTGGGGGCCATGCTGCAGGGGCAGATGCCGGCCTGGCAGCCTCTCTCCACACCCAGGCCACCAGGTGACTGGGTGTGCCTTCCAATCTTTCCTTTGGATTTTCTTTTTCATTTTTTTAGAAATTATAACATAGTTGATTGTACATATCTGTGTGATACAGAGTTAAACATTGATACCTGTGTGTAATGTGTGATGCTCAAATCAGGATAATTAGTATATTCAACATCACACAATGTAATCATTCTTCATGGCCCTTTACCAATTCCTATCTTATTCCCCTTCCCCCTTTCCCACCTCTGGTAACCTCAGTTCTGTTCTCTTCTTTTGAAAATTCAACATACTATTGTGATTGTTGTATCTTTCTTTTTAAAATTTATTAATTTTTTTAGCTCCCATTTATGGTGAAGACATGTGGTATTTCTCTTTCAGTGCCTGGCTTATTTCACTTCACATAATTTTCTCTAAGTCCATCCATGTTGCTGCAAATGGCAGGATTTCATTCTTTTTTATGGTAGCGTAGTATTCCACTGTGTAAATATACCACATTTTCCTTATCCAGTCATCAGTTGATGGACATTTAAGTTAGTTCCAACTCTTGGCTACTGTAAATAGAGCGGTGATAAACATGGGGATGCAGGTATCCCTTTGACATAAAGATTTCCACTCCTTTGAGTACATACCCAGAAGTGGGATTGCTGGATCTGGATCCTATGGAAGATCTATTGGTCGTTGGTTGAGAAACCTCCATACTGTTTTCCATAGTGGTTGCACTAACTTACAGTCCCACCAACAGTGCAAGAGCGTTCCCTTCTCTCCACAAGCTCGCCAGCATTTTTTATGCTCTGTCTTTTTGATAATAGCCAGTATAACTGAGGTTGGATTTTCCTTTTCCTTTCAGCAAATTTATCTCATTTTACTCTATTTCCCACCTCTTAATATTATCTTCCTAATTATTTAGAGTAACTGTTTTTTTTTTCCTGAAATGCCTTCATTTGCTGTCCGAACCAGAGAGAAAATATGACTGTCAGGAATATCTAAAAAGGACAAATAACATCATTCATGAGAACTGGCCTTGCCTGCCATGTGAGGGTGAGCAGGTGAGCAATTGGAATGGTAGGCTAGGGTGAGGGTGATGAGAATAACACAAAAGCCCATGGAATCAAGTCTAGGTCAACTGTTTTTTAATAATACATATGAAGATGGAGTTATTGCAGGTCCTGAAGCGAGGGCTGCAGCAGGTGGGTGGCCACGGCAGCCTCTGTGGCTATCTACGAATTTTTTTCAGGGCAAATGATGTGAGGGTTGGTGCATTAGTTGAGAAAGACAAATATGGAAACATATACTATAAAGACAACAAGCAATTTTTGGCCATCACCAATGGGTTATATATACTACTGAAATGAATGGCAAAAGCACACTCTGGGATGTGGATGGAAGCATGGTGCCTCCTGAATGGCATCACTGGCTTCACTGTATGAAGGACGATCCTCCAACAACAAAACGACCTACTGCTCATAAATTCACTTGGACAAACCATAAATTCAACGTGAGTGGCATTCCAGAACTATATGTACCTTATTCCACCATAAGAAAGAAGATTAGGAATGGGTTCCACCTTCAACACCTTACAAGTAAAGGCAATGAGAAATAGTTTAAACATGTAAAAGATGGGGCTTTTCATGTAATTGCACTTTTACTCCTTATCATTAACTTGAAAAATTCTTTGACTAAAAAAATAAAAAATAATACATATGTATTTGCTTTGCTGGTAAGTTTGAAATAAATATAATTAAGCTAAAAATTAATTTCATTCCAGTTGACTCAGGGAGCGAGGGTGGGGAGCGTGAGCGCATGCCTGCGCCCAGACCATCTGCCGCGGCTACTCACTCTCTCGATTCTCACCTCGTGCTGTGATCTTGTTCAAGCCCCTGGGTCCTTTCCATCCACCTCTATTGCCAGTCCTCAGTGCATCTGCCATTGCTAATGTTGGAAACTTAGCATGAAAGACTGTGCCTGAGGGGAAATCATAGGTCTCCATCCCCAGCATGGCCCAGTGTGCACAGAGCAGGGAGACGTCCAGCAGGGGAGGAGGAAGCTCCACAGAGACCACACAACCTGCGGTGCTGCCGCCATGCGATCCAGCAGGTAGGCCTCACTGCCGCCACCCGTCTCCATCCCCAGCCTGGCCCAGTGCGCACATCCAGCAGGGGAGGAAGAAGCTCCACAGAGACCACATGCCCTGCGGTGCCATCACGTGACCGAGCAGCCCGGCCAAGTGCATGCTGACCAGAGAGGTGGCTCCCCAGAGAGGCCCAAGACCCTAGGCAACCACACACGCAAGGCACTAGTGGCCAACTGAGCAGACACTGACGTAGCCATACCAAATTGGCAACCCCAGCAACATCCTAGCCAGACAATAGTGTCAAATATGTGGATTGTGAAACCCACTGCCACAATGACTAAACATCAAAGGAAAGATACCAGAAATATGAAAAATCAAGAAAGTACACCACCAAAGGTAATAACTCTCAAGCTCTAGATCCTATAGAACAAGAAGCCCTTGAAATGTCTGACAAGGAATTTCGAGTGATAATTCTAAGGTAACTGAATGAGATACAAGAAAACTCAGCTAGACAACATGATGAAATGAGGAAAAGTATACAGGACCTGAAAGAAGAAATGTACAAAGAAATCAATGCCCTGAAAAAGAATGTAGCAGAGTTTGCCAAACTGAAGAATTCATTCAACGAAATAAAAAACACAAGAGAGAGTTTAACCAGCAGGCTTGCAGAAGAAGAAGAAAGAACTTCTGACCTTGAAGATGGACTGTTTGAAATAACACAGGCAGACAAAAAAGAAAAGAAAAAAGAATTATAGGCATTGAAGAAAATCTGAGAGAGATATGAGACTACCTTAAGTGTTCAAATATCCAAGTCATGGGTATTCCAGAAGGGGAGGAAAAAGGAGATTGCATTGAAAACATATTCAACAAAATAGTGGCAGAAAACTTCCCAGGTATAGGAAAAATTATAGATCTTCAGATCCAGGAAGCTCAAAGATCTCCAAACATATTTAACCCAAAAAGGTCTCCAAGACATGTTATAGTCAAATTGGCAAAACTCAAAGACAAAGAGAAAATCTTAAAAGCTGCAAGAAAGAAGCATCAAATCACCTATAAGGGAGCCCCAATCAGACTAACATCAGACTTTACATCACAAACCCTAAAAGCCAGAAAGGAATGGGATTATATATTCAAAATACTAAAAGAGATTGCCAGCCAAGAATACTCTATGCTGCAAGGCTGTCCTTCCGAAATGAAGGGCAAACAGTATATTTCTCAGACAAACAAAAACTGCAGGAGTTCACCACCACACGACCGCCCTTTCCAGAAATTCTCAAGGGAGTACTGGGTTTGGTACCTGAAAAATAACTACCACTGAAATAAAAACCCAAGAAAAATCAAAACCCACTAGTATAATAAAAATGGCATTCAAAAAGGCTATCTACAACCCAAGGAACCAACAAATATAGAAAACAAACAGTAAATCAGAAAGAAAAGAACAAAAGACATCTAAGACATCCAAACAATAATCAATAAAATGCTAGAGTTAAATCAACACTTTTCAATAACAACTCTTACTGTAAAAGGCTTAAATTCCCCAATTAAAAGACACAAACTGGCCAACTGGATTCAAAGGAGGACCCAACTATATGCAGCCTTCAAGAGACCCACCTCACCCATAAAGATTCACATAGACTAAGAGTGAAAGGATGGAAAAAGATTTACCATGCAAACAGAAATGAAAAACGAGCTGGAGTAGTTATTCTTATATCTAATAAAATAGACTTTAAACTAAAAACCATAAAAAGAGATAATGAGGGCCAATACATAATGATAAAAGGATTGATTCATCAAGAAGACATAGCAATCATAAATATATACGCACCCAATGTCAGAGCAGCCAGATTTATAAAACAAACTCTATTAGACCTAAAGAAGGAAATAGACACTAATACCATACCTGAACACCCCACTGTCAGTATTGGACAGATCATCTAGGCAAAGAATCAGCAGAGAAACACAAGATCTAAACAACATACTAGACCAATTGGACTTGGCAGATATCTACATAACAGTCCACCCAACAACCTCAGAATATTCATTCTTCTCATCAGCACATGGATCATTCTCCAGGATAGATCACATATTAGGTCACAAATCAAGTCTCAACAAATGCAAAAGAATTGGAATTATCCCGTGTATTTTCTCAGACCACAGTGGATTAAAATTAGAAATCAATAACAAACGAAATTCTGGAAACTATACGAACACATAGAAATTAAACAGCATTCTACTTAATGACATATGGGTCCAAGAAGAAATCAAACAGGAAATCAAAAAATTTATGGAAACTAATGAAAATAATGATACATCATACCAAAACCTGTAGGATACTGCAAAAGCAATACTAAGGGGGGAAATTTATCACAATAAATGCTTACTTCAGAAGAATGGCAAGATGGCAAGTGAACAACCTAATACTTCACCTTAAAGAACTAGAAAACAAGAACAATCCAAATCCAAAGTTAGCAGATGGAAAGAAATCATTAAGATCAGAGCCGAACTTAATGAAATTGAAACCCAAAAAACAATACAAAAGATCAATGAATCAAAAAGTTGGATTTTTGAAAAGATAAATAAAATTGACAAACCATTAACATGGCTAACTAAAAAAAGAAGAGAGAAGATCCAAATAACAAAAATTAGAAATGAAAAAGGTAATATTACAACTGATACATCTGAAATACAAGGAATCATTAGAGACTACTATAAACAACTATATGCCAACAGATTTGAAAATCTGGAGGAAATGGATAAATTTCTGGACACATACAAGCTCCCAAAATTGAGCCAAGAAGACGTAGAAAATCTGAACAAACCAATAACAATAAAGGAGATTGAAGCTATTATCAGAAGGCTCCCAACAAAGAAAAGCCCAGGACCAGATGGATTCACAGCAGAATTTTACCAAACATTCAAAGAGGAATTGACACTGATTCTTTACAAACTATTCCAAAAGATTGAAACAGATGCAAATCTCCCAAACTCATTCTATGAAGCAAACATCATCCTGATACCAAAACCAGGTAAAGATATAACCGAAAAAGAAAATTACAGGCCGATATCCTTGATGAATATAGATGCAAAAATCCTCACTAAAATACTAGTTAACAATATACAGCAACACATATGTAAAATTATTCACCATGATCAAGTGGGATTCATCCCAGGGATGCAAGGTTGGTTCAACATATGCAAATCAATAAATGTGATACAGCCTATTAATAAAATCAAACACAAGGACCATATGGTCATCTCCACAGATGCTGAAAAAGCATTTGATAAAATTCAACATTCATTCATGACAAAGACCCTCTATAAGTTAGGTATAGATGGAAAGTATCTCAACATAATTAAAGCCATATATGATAAACTCACTGCCAATATCATCCTGAATGGGGAAAAGCTGAAAGCTTTTCCTTTAAGAACAGGAACTAGACAAGGATGCCCACTCTCACCACTCCTATTCAACATAGTGTTGGAAGTACTAGCCAGAACAATCAGAGAAGAGAAGGAAATAAAGGGCATCCAGATTGGAAAAGATGAAGTCAAACTGTCCCTGTTTGCAGAAGATATGATCCTATATATTGAACAGCCTAAAGCCTCTACAAAAAAAGTCGTGGAGTTGATAAATGATTTCAGCAAAGCAGCAGGATACAAAATCAACACACAAAACTCAGTAGCATTTCTATTCTCCAATAGTGAACATGCAGAAAGAGAATCAAGAAAGTTTGTCCATTTACAATAGCCACCAAAAAAATAAAATACTTAGGAATTGAGTTAACCAAGGATGTGAAAAATCTCTATAATGAGAACTACAAACCACTAATGAGAGAAATCAGAGAGGATACAAGAAGATGGAAAGATATCCCATGCTCTTGGATTGGAAGAATCAACATTGTGAAAATGTCCATACTACCCAAAGTGATATACAAATTCAATGCAATCCCCATCAAAATTCCAATGTCATTTTTCTCAGAAATGGAAAGAACTATCCAGACATTTATATGGAATAACAAAAGACCACGCATAGCCAAAGCAATGTTGAGCAAAAAAAATAAAGCTGGAGGCATAACACTATCTGATTTTAAACTATACTATAAAGCTATAACAACCAAAACAATATGGTACTGGCATAAAAACAGACAATGGAATAGAATAGAGAACCCAGAAATCAACCCACACACCTACAGCCATCTGATCTTTGACCAAGGCACCAAGCCTATACACTGGGGAAGAGACTGCCTCTTCAGCAAATGGTGCTGGGATAACTGGATATCAATATGCAGGAGAATGAAACTAGATCCATACCTCTCACCGTATTCTAAAATCAACTCAAAATGGATTAAAGAATTAAATATACACCCTGATACAATAAAACTTCTTAAAGAAAACATAGGAGAAACAGTTCAGGAAGTAGGACTGGAAACAGACTTCATGAATATGACCCCCAAAACACGGGCAACCAAAGGAAAAATAAACAAATGGGATTATATCAAACTTAAAAGCTTCTTCACAGCAAAAGAACCAATTAACAGAGTTAAAAGACAACCAACAGAGTGGGAGAAAATATTTGCAAAATATACATCTGATAAAGGATTAATATCCAGAATATACAAGGAACTGAACCAACTTTATAAGAATAAAACAAGCAACCCAATTAAAAAATGGGCAAAGGAGCTAAATAGGCATTTCTCTAAGGAAGATATATGAATGGCCAAGAGACATATAAAATAATGCTGAACATCACTCAGCATCCGGGAAATGCAAATCAAAACCACACCGAGATACCATCTAACCCCAGTTAGGATGGCTAATATCCAAAAGACTATGAACGATAAATGCTGGCGAGGCTGCGGAGAAAAAGGAACTCTCAATTGTTGGTGGGACTGCAAAATGGTGCAGCCTCTATGGAAAATGGTATGGAGGTTCCTCAAACAATTGCCGATAGATCTACCATATGACCCAGCTATCCCACTGTTGGGAATATACCCAGAGGAATGGAAATCATCAAGTCGAAGGTATACCTGTTTCCCAATGTTTATCACAGCACTCTTTACAATAGCCAAGAGTTGGAACTAGCCCAAATGTCCATCATCAGATGAGTGGATACGGAAAATGTGGTACATCTACACAATGGAATACTACTCAGCTATAAAAACGAATGAAATACTGCCATTTACAACAACATGGATGGACCTTGAGAGAATTATATTAAGTGAAACAAGTCAGGCACAGAAAGAGAAATACCACATGTTCTCACTTATTGGTGGGAGCTAAAAATAAATAAATAAATATACAAAAAAACCAGTGGGGGGAGGGAAGAAGACACAACAATTACAATTCCTTGAAGTTGATATGACAAGCAAACAAATAGGACATTGTTGGGAGGGAGGGGCGAGAGGTAGGAGGGAGGGAGGTTTCGGTATATGGCCACAATAATCAACCACATTGTATATTGACAAAATAAAATAAAATTTTGAAGAAAAAAAATTAATTTCATTCCATCCCCATCTCATACTTTCCAAGCTACCACCATCTCTTCTGTCAGGTCTGTCCATTTATTTCTGAATACAAAAGAGCTCAAGCAAAATGAGTCTGAAATTTGTGCAGGTAGCTTAGAATTCAATATACCTTGACTTTTGTAGAAGAGACAAAGGCTCAGTAATTATTTAAAACGGCAAATTGGTTATATACAAATTAACAAGTTATCAACTTTCAAAACTGAAGAATAAAATCTCTCTTCCTCCCAGCCCCAACACTGTTCTCGGTTTTGTCTTTGAATATAACTTCTTCTTTTCCTTGAGTCAGGGCCTGCCCAGTTACAGATAATTAAAGCTCCTGGATGGAAGCAACTTTTGACTATTTTCTCTAAAGACACCACTACTTTATTTTCTAGTGAGTTGGTGACAAAAGTGGGGAGACCAGAGACAAAGTATGGTTTGTTCAGACTCTTGATGTGTCCCCTAGGAAATATTTCCAATTAAGGATAAAAACCAAGTTTGCCATAACAGCTCTTAGGTAGAAAATAATAATGTCTGCAAGTTTAAACTACACACCACTGTTACTGCTAATTACACTCAGAAAATCTGTTTTCATTCTATCAACCTAAAATTCCTCAGCATGGCACTTGAAGGTCTCCCAACTACCACCCATCCTCCCCACCAGCCAACTGAACCAACTTAACTTTTCATTACTCTGTTAGGTCTCTGGTTCTTAACCTTTTCAGAGTCAAAAATCTCCTTTGAGAATCTGATGAAATTTATGGGCTCTCTTGCTTGAAAAGGGCACATGCGCATACTTTATATATTTATATCTCATGGGCCCAAGGTTAGGAAGTCCTCTGTTCTAGATAGCTGGATAACCTCCTAATGCAAGACAAAGTCCTTCATTTCTTTGTATCTGACAGTTCCTCTGCTTTAATAAACATTTCCTTTCCTTTCCACTAACCCACTTCCCTTTTTCTCCTTTAGAATTCAGAAGGAATTCTATAATTTATCTCAACTGACTTGCTGAGGACCTTGTTAGCTGTTATCTGATAGAACTTTATACCTGTCTCTTATATTGGTCCTTGGACATGTTATTTGCCAACTTTTCATTTGTGCACCTCTTAATTTCATCAAATAAACAGTAAGCTCCTGGAAGGTATTGGCTAGATCCAGGCACCAGGAAGACTCTCCTGCTTGCTTTTGTAGACCCAGCACTCAGTATAAGGCCTAATACATAGAAAACACTTAATCTTACTGAATTTGTTGAAATGAATAAGTTGTCTGAGTTTGCTTTCTTTCTGAATTTCCCTCAGGGCCTAGCACAATGCTAAACTAAGTGCCCAGAAAGTGCATACTACAATAAAATACAATTGATTTATTCTAGAAAACTTCCAACTTTTTTTCCTCTTTGTGTTTGTATAGTTAATCTTTCCTTTTTCCTAATTACAAAGTAAAATATGATTAAGGCAGAAAACATGGTGGTAAAAAACCCACACATCAAAATAAAAACCACTCATAATCCCAACACCCCAAAATGTGGTCATTGTTATTACCTTGAGGCAACAGTGGCTTTTCAGTTTTTTCCCTATGCTTGCATATACATATTTGTAGTTTTAAAAGTCAAACAGATTGACACTACGTATACAGTTCAGCAGTCTGCCTTTCTCATTTAAAAATATATTGTTAACATTTCCTTATGTTGGGTAATATTTTTTCATCTCATGATTTTTCTAAAGTTTGCACAGTATTGTTCTTTATGAACATACCAGACTCATCTAACTAGTTCCCTATTGTTTTACATTTACACTGATTCAAATTTTTCACTATTATAAACAAGAATTTCCCTATATATTTCTGTTGCTTCCTTATAAATTATTCCTAGAAATAGCTATAAATACAAACAGCTTCTACAGTGTGATCTAAAAAATAAACTAATAATAAAAGTGGTAAAAGGATATGCCTAGGCAATTAACAGTAAGAAAAAAAAATCTAAATCTCCAATTAGGATGCTCAATACACAGTAGTCAGGGAAATGAAAACGAAAAGGAAGACAGAGTAGAGTATGTTGGCCAGCAGGGAACAGTCTAACACTGAGAAGCAGTGCAGGCCAGTTGTTAAGAGCAGATGGCTAGACTCCGTCCTTACCAGCTGTCTAATTTTAGAGAATTTACTAAACTTTCTCAACCTCCATGTCCCCATTTGAAAATGAGGACAATAATGATATCCACCTCACAGGGCTGCTGTGGAGCTTAAATGACATAGGCCACATGCAACACTGTGCATATAGCACTGTGTCTGGAACTTAACAAGAGTGCAACACTGTTACTCAGTCTTATATTTTTTTCCAAACCTGTACCTGTACAATGCTATGCTAAGCATGCTATGATGATTAAAACAATAACTTTTATTATATGCTTGGCTCTCTGAAAACTTTCATGAAATATAATGATTTTATTATAAAATAATAAAGTTGATGACTTTATATAAAGTTGGTAACTTTATCAAAGAACACAAAATAAGTAACAGGGATATTACTTCTTACCTATCACATTGCCAAATATTAAAGAGTGATAATTCCAGGGCTAGTGGAAGCAGGAGTGGGATAGGATACTTTCATGGAACCATGACCATTTAAGTGCTATACAACAGAACTGTTTGTAGTGATAGAAATGTCCTTTGATCTATGCCTTCCAATAGATAGGCAGTGGTCACCTGTGGCTACTGACTACTTGAAATATGGCTAGAACAACTGAAAAACTAAACTTTATTTTACTTCACCTTAATTTAAATTTAAATAGCTGCACATGGCTAGGGGCTACCATATTGGTAGCATGGTTCTAGAAGACAATACAGCAATATCTATATAGTTTTAGAACACACACACATCCTTTGTCCCATTTTGGTAGTCATTCCACAGCAATAAAAGTACTATCAGGTAGGGATGAGAGGATGGTAAGCCAAAATAAAAAATTGAAGACTGCAAAAAAAAAAAGTGTTAAAAATCAAAAAAAGAATATATAATTCCAATTATGCAAAAGTATATATGGCTGTTTACATACAGACAGAGATATATGGAAGGATGCTCCCAAAATGTTAATAGCATTATCTCTGATAGTAGGATTTTTAGGTAATTTTTACAAAATTTGTTATACCTTTTTTATAGTTTGAATTTCTTATGACTATGAATTATTTACATAATCAGAAAAAGAAAACAAAATATTTTTATTTTGGAAAGAAATAAAATAAAAGGGCATGACAGGATCAAATGATGAGCTCAGTTTTAAGGCTTTTAATATGTACATGGCCAAATTGCCTTCTAGAAAGGGTGCCCCATTTTCAGCTCCTATCAGCCACCAAATTTCTCACATGCACACCCTTACTATCACCAAGCATTATCAGTTTTTACTTTTGCCAGTTTAATAGGCAGAAAATTGTATCTCTTTTTAATTTGAGTTTTATTACTAGTGAAATTACATATTTACTCACTGATTTGCTGGTTACTTATTACTTTCAAAAATATCATGTTCATATCCTTTGACCTTTTCAGTATTGGGGTATACATCTTCTCTCATTACTTTGGAAAGTATTTACATGTTATTTAAATTATATGTTACATAAATACATATATAAATTATACATTAAAGTCATCAAACCTGTCCTTTCATATATATTGCAAATACAGTATTTTCTTTGTTATTTGTTTTGTTACTTTGTATCCTGTCTTTTTAAACATGTAGATGTTTTCAATATTTATATAATGAAAACCTGTCAATTTTTCTTTTATGTTTTCTGCCGTTGATGGTATACTTTAGAGTCTTCCATTTCAAGATTGTATAAATACTAACTTTTATTTACTTCTGGGTTCTTTTATGATTTTATTATTTTTATTTGGCTTTATTCATTAATTCTCTCTTCAATTAGATTTTTATATTTTTACTACAAAAATATACTGATAAATTTCTTTAAAATCACCCATAATTTTATCATGTTAACTATTTTTATATTTTCTCTAGTCTTCATTCACTTCATAAAAATAACAACTTGTATTCATTGAGCAAATTATGTTAAGCACTTCACAAAAATTCTTTTAATCTATACAACCTGGTGAGATAGATATTATATTCCCATATACAGAAGAAGGTACTATGGCTGAAAGGTTAAATTGTCAAAGTTAGTTTGCTAGTCAATATCCATCTGAACATAGCTAAAGTCTAAACTTACATGCATATTATAAAATAATTTGTATTCTGATAGTTTAATGCTAAATATCACATGTAGTTGTGACATTTAAAATTATGTTTATTCCTAATACCCATAATGATTTTCTTGACAGCACCTTATTAAACACAGTAATACACCACAATTTAATTAACCATTTCCCTTTATTGAAAGTTTGAAATGCATCCTGGTTTTCACTGTTACACATAACTGAAACGAAAATCATTGATTTTATCTTTCTAAACTATTTCCATAAGTAACCATATGACTAGGTCAAATGATATGAACACTTTTTTGTGGCTGTTAATTATATTATGCTAGGTTGCCTTCCAAAAATGTTGTACCTGTTCAATTGGTAGCACTGTATTGATTTTTGCAGTCTCATTAACTTTAGATAACTTTTTAAAAAATTCAACTTTAAGCTGTCTAAAGAACTGTTTTCTTTTATAACCCAGGCTCGTTTTCTTTTTTGTATTAAAATAGAAAAACAGGATAGAAATTTTCTAGTATAACCCCTTTACTATAAACACGAACAAAGCGAGACCCAGAAATTACATGACTTGACTACATTCGCCTGCCTGGTCCCATCACAGTCAGCCATTCTAATTACTTGTATTGGCCATATAAATATTTTTACTCTGTACCTATGCTGTGAGGATTCTAGTATTCTTTCTATTACACATAATACTGGACATTTCACTTTCAAATTCCTTGGTACAAATTAATCAAAGATGAACTTGCTGCCTGCAGATCTGAAACTAATCTTAAACTCTTCTCAGAAGAAGTAATTCTTCAAAGTAATTTAAGATTTAAAGTTTGTTTGGGGAAAGAAACTTTGGGGAAGTGGGGGATGGTTGAATAAAGCACAAGATTTATGACAAGTACTTTTTTTCCTTTGTTTAAGGACTGGAAAGAACATGTACAGGCCAAACCAAAACAGGAATTGCTAAGTAAGGGCCTCCTTAACCCTGTGTAGGAGGAGGTAAACTATGTAATCACACCCTTAGGTGTTTATAATCCAATTAAGAAACAAAAATGTCAAGGCCAGAGGGATCTTGGAAATTCTTTGGAGTTCAATGATCTCATTTTCTAGAGCAGAAAGCAAACCCTAGGGTGATCAAGTGATTTGCCCAAGGTCACACCAAAAGGTAGTCAAAGGACTTAAGTGTTTAGTCCAGAAGTCTAGACAGAGAATAGTGCAAAGGTGGGTGGATGAAATGGTCCAAGATATCAGGACCAAAAGATGTTTAAAGGAAAATAAATACCTGAAATATAAAAGGATGGAAAGAAAACACAGTTCTGATATAAAGCAAAAAGCTCAATAACTGATTAAACTTAGCTGTTTTTGAAACCACCATGAGTCCCCTGTGACAGAACCTCTTACAATGTCATCTAAGGAAGCTCCACACATGAACACTTTGAGGAGCGCTCATGATAATAAACAGAAGTGACCACAAATTCTGATTTCCCAGCATTCAGGCATCATCAGCCCTCTAGATCTCTCACCAATAGAAAGACACAAATGCAGCTTCCTCTATGATATTTTAGACTCCATGCATGTTTATTATTTTACCATCACTGTTAAAAAGCTGCCTAGCACATAATATTATTAAATGACTGAGGGAGAGTGAAATTTGGTATCACATGAAAACTCCTTGCCTCTAACTTGGAGAATTTAGTAACATAAAAGCAGTTCAGTACAAATAAATCCATATTACCAATTATAAATTAATTTTTTAAAGGAATATGTAAACGGTAATTTTTTAAAAGCATCAGATAGAAGGTTGTGCATCCTGTAAATTTAATGGAAGATATAAATTTGTATGTGGGCTTAAAGAATGGGTCATGATATCAAGTTAATGGGTCATGACCAGCATTTTTTTTTTAACGCAGCAAAATAGAAATACATGCTGGGAAAACTGTCCACAGGAAGGGTAAGCACTACTCTGTGAAACTTTTGTTTAAATAATATGTATATGTGTGTTTCCTGGGTTGTAATATAAAATTTATTTACTGTGGGTCACTTTTTAAAAAGTATGAGAAACAAGTTTTTAAAAAAAAAAAATATAAAAGACATTGTATAAGTAACAAAATAGATGCTCTAATGTATCATGGCTTACAAGAAAGTGAAAAATAGTTGGCTGTAACAGCGAACCAATGTAGGAGAAACAATATGAGAGGTTACTTTGGTAAGAGGAGAACAGAGAAGAACATGGCAAAATTAGCTTCAGTGCTGAATCCCCAATGCCAAGCATAGTGCACTCAATAAACATTTGTGCAATGAATGAATGAATAATTATGGAATTAGTTAACTATAGGAGACCAGAGGCAGTTATGGATAGAAGAATATAATCAAAAACATGTATGAAAAAGATTATTTTACAGCAGTATCAGAAATGAAAAACTGAAGGGCGTTTCGTATATATATACGAATATTTATGTGTGTGCATGTATATAAATACATATATGTGAATATATACATATTCACGTACATATAATTCGTATACATAAATACATATATAAATGTATAAATGTATTTATGTCTATTTACACACATATGTATGCCAAACTTTTATCCCTACTACGTAGCTCGCTGGCACACACGAATATAGGTAAAGTCTGGATTACACAAAAATGTGATTAAAGCCGTCCTGAATCAACAGTCCTGAAGGGAGGAAGTAAAAGGACAGAGGGAAGTAGAAAGAACGAATGATAGACGCTGATTGTGCAGAGATTTGTTTTCATATTGCTCTCTACCAGAAACATCCTCAGCTTTCTTCTACTCGATATGTCCGAGGGGACAAAACCACAAGATAATGTGACTTTGTGGATTTGAGAGTGTGTCCACAGGAAAGAAAGGGGAGACAGCACGTGCCCAGCGAGCGGCTGAGGGGGTAAGTTTGGCGCATACTCCATACCAATGAAAACAAAATTCTTTTTTTTCTATTTCCTTTCCTTTCTTCCCCCAGAGACACTGTTGGAATGGGCTCAAGAAAATTTCATGACAGTAAAGCCAGCTGTTTTACCCAGAAAATTTGAGCGCCATCAAGATTGTGCTGCAGCGCGCCCGGGACGTTTGCTCAAAATGCCCAGTTAGCGTTGAGGGACAGAGGAAGTCCCTTCCCCCGTCCCCCGCCACCGAGGCATCCACCTCCCGGGCTCCTCACCATGTTCATCGCCTCCTCCATCCACTTTTCGGTCTCCTCCGCCGACACCGAGCACGCGCCGGCTACACCCAGCGTGGACACCGCCTTCGCCTCCATGCCGCCCTGGGCCGCTGCTCAGGGACAGAGGCCGCGGCGGCGGCGGAGCGCTGGCAGCGGAACGCGGCGGGCGCGGACCTTCGTTTCTGGGGGAGTCCAATAGCAAGGCACCGGGAGCGATTTCTGGACGGACCTGCGTGCTGCGGCCCAGTGAGTGGCGGCGGCGGCGGCAGCGGCAGCAGCCAGCGCAGCTGCTCTGCTCTAGTCCACGCCCCCTTCCCGCTCCGGTGACAGTCTCTGCGGAAAGTCGTGTTTGTGATTTCTGGAGAGCATCGAGAGGGACCACGGCGCTCCTGCCGGGTTGTCCGGGCCAGGTGTCGAAAAAACGGTTACCTGGTGAACTAGCCACTCACCCCTGGGCGGCGTCCACCCCCAGGGCCTGAAGATGTTGAGATCTATGTGGAATTTTCTGAAACGTCACAAAAAGAAATGCATCTTCCTGGGCACGGTCCTCGGAGGTGGGTGACAGCGTGCTTGGAAAGGGGCATTGGGAAAAGGTGGGAGAGAGGTGACTTTCTTCTAAAATAGGGAGAGACCGAGCGATCCTAGTCTGGAATATGTAGAGGGGATCCGTTGAACCGTCGGATGAAGAGCGGGGTGGCAAACTTCCAGGGTTCCTTCCATCTCTGCAATTGGGGGATTTCCCTGTGCCCTTTGCCCTGTCACTGCCTCCTACTCTTGTTTCTCGCTTATCCTTTTTTCTCACGGGCCTTGGCAGAACCCACCACAATTAAGTTTCTGTTTCAAGCCACCATTCTCTCACAGACACATGTTGTTTAATTCTCCTCTGTTGCTTTCCTGTGAGAGTCTTCTTTTCTATTTGTCACTCTGTACTTTGACTTTCACCCTTCGTTGGAGTTTCATAATATTTTAGGAGCGTTACCTAAAGGCTGCACTTCAGGTGGTGTTTAAAGTTAATTTGAATTGCTTAAGACAGGGTAATTGTACCGAAGGACTGGAAGATATACACTAGATGGACAAAGAACAATAAATCAATATTTTAGCTGTTTCTGCCATTTTAGAATACAAACTATGCAGTAAGAAAAATGCTTGCGGAATGTTGTGCAATCTTCCTCAAGTTCTTCAAGGTTGGAATCATTGCGTATCTAGCTGGCACAACTGAGTTGCAAAGGCTGAGAGGAGATATAGAAATAGAAAAGATAAAAATCGTGAGACTGTCTTTCCTCATATGACACTCATGTTACAAAATCCAGGGATTCGAAGGAGAGAATAAAAAGCCTTGTGAATTATATAAGAATGAAATCTCCTAACTTTGAGAGAATTTTTAGAACTCGAGTGTCTGAGAAATATTTTTATCACTAACTACATGCTTTGGTTACAGAAGTACTTAAAAATCAAGAACAGAAGTTTCCCAAAGAATTTGGCTGCTTTTCTTTTACTATTAGGTTATATTCTGTTTTCCCCAAACAACTTGAAATTGGCCATACCCTTAATCAATAATTCAGATTTGGTGCTTCTTGAAAGTTTGAAATAAGGTTCTGTTGATGAGGCAAGATAGTGTTCTGCATTGACTCTGAGGTCTATCACAAATCGATAATAAGCATATGTAAATTTTAGTCACCTTTGGGAAATCCTTTGTAGATAAAATGTATTTTCTGACATTTTCAGGCTCTGGTATATAATGCATATATAAATTATGCTTAGGCCTACAGAGCCCATTTTATTTTTAAAGGCTAAAGATATATGTGTGATGAAAGAAATATGAATAAAATATTTTTGCCCCTACTGAAGTAAGGAAAATTTTCTCTTTAGCAACTTCAAAAGGAATAGCATACCTGTTAAGGTTTATGGAATAATCTAAGGGTAAATTAGAAATAATCCCAGGGGAAGCAAAAGAGGATACTTAAAAAACAGTTATAGATTTCTTAAAAATCTATCGAGAGATTTACAGTTACAGATTAAGAAGAATGCAAAAAAAAAAAAGAAAAAAAGGTTCATAGAGACAGAAAGAGAAAATAATTTTAGTGTTTTATATCCAAAAAATGGAAGTCAGTCTGAAAAGAAGGAAAGGGTAGATGACCATACTTGGCATTTGTTTGAGCCTCATATTCTTTCTGCTTCATGGGAAAAGTCCTATAACAAGCTCGAGTTAAATTAATCAAATCTAAGAAAATTTGACTGCGTGTAGTGCCAAAGGTAATATGGTTGGAGATGCAAGATTTACAGATTTTTGATAGTAATAGCTACCGTTTATTGGGTGCTCACTGTATGCTGGGCACTATGCTAAGCTTTCTATTCAGTGGGGATGACAACAGGGCAGTTATTGTTATTCCTACTTAGAAATGGGGAAACTAGAACACTAAGAGTTTAAGAAACTTGCCCAGGGTCTCAGAGTTAATTACATGGAAGCTGGAATTCAAACCCAGGTGTGTTAGACCCCAAAGCACATACTCTTTCCACACTAAACCACTGTGCATTTATGGACTTTACGGTCTGAAAGGAAGGAAAACAAGTATACAAATAATTAAAATACAAAACCATAAGAGATGTGAAAAACTGTACAGATTAAACTGAAAAATAGCATATGTAGATGTAAAAAATCAGGAGGAACTTCATGGAAGAAGTGGCACATTTGACAGGCTTGAAAGCTGAGTATTATATCCACATGCATGCTCAAAGAAGTGGTGGGAAAAAACCTAAGTAAAACTTTGAGTTGCTGGCCTTCTTAAGTAGAAATTTCTATTTCTCTAAATTTTGTATGGATAACTGCTATAGACCAATTTGGACAATTTGACCAGTTTGTGAAAGGGCTACAGCAGTGACTCTCAAACTATTTGATCTGAGATGCCCTTTATACTCTTAAAAATTAGGAGTCCTAAAGAGCCTTCTAAATTTTTTCTATTACAATATTTGAAATTAAAACCCAGAAAAAAATTTAAAATATTTGCTATTTCATTTAAAATTAGCAATAAAAACTGATTACATATTAGTATGAATAACATAGTTCAAAAAATTAGCGAGAAGAGTGGCATTGTTCCAAATTTTGCAGATCTCTTTAATGTTTGGCTTAGCTGAAGAAGGTTGGATTCTCAGCTCTCTTTCTGCTCTCAGATCAGCTGTGATACAATATATCATGTAGCCTCTAGAGTCACTCCACTGTACACTCATGAGAGAATGAAAATGAAAAAGGAAAATAACATTTTGGTATTATTACTAAAACAGTTTTGACCCCCAGATTCCCTGAAAGGGTCCTTGACTCCCAAGGTTGGCCAGGCCACACTTTGAAAACGAGCACAAGAGAAAGCATTGCGGAACAGAGAGCAACCAGATTCATATTTATTGCCTTGCCAATTCCTAATAAGCACAGAACGTTGACTTATGATTTATATCTGAAATTGTGTAATCTCTGGCCTCCTCATATTCATTCATTCATTCATTCATTCATTCATCACTCTGTTATTCAGCAAACATTTGAATGACAGTAAGTGCATACTCTCACTGTACTATGTCTGGGAATACAAAAGAATAAGATACAGTTTCCAGCTTTGAGGAACTCATGGTGTAGTCTGAAAGGCAGAAGTAGAAATAAACAAAAGTAGTGTGAAAGTGTATTGTACAAAAGTAGAGCAGAGTGCATAGATGAGAGAGAAGCATGAAGATGTCTGGCAAAGCTTCATAGAGGAAGAACTTCTACTTGAGTTAAGTTGTAAAGCTAGCAAAGGAGAAGAGGGCACAGCAGGAAAAGGAGCTATTCAAGAGGTTCAAAAACATTGCTTTTGATGAATCAAAGTGTATTTCACTATAGCTAAGCAAATGAGAAGTGGCAAAAGATGAATCTGGAGAAGTAGCTGGAGTAGATGTTGTGAAGGGCCTTCCTTATTAAGCCATTCTACATAATATGGACATTATCCTTTGTATCAATCAGTGCTTTTCAGACTTTAGTATGGATAAGAATCACTTAAGTAGCTTAATAAAAACAAAAGGCTTTTTCTCAGATTCTGATTCAGAGTGCAATTAAAGAATTCCTTTATTCTTTCAGCAAATATTTATTAAGTTGCCATTGAGTATCAGTTTTATGTGCTGGGGATACAGCATCAGACAAGACGTTTAGAGATGTTTTCAAGGAATGTCCTTAAAGGCCACATTTTTAACATGTACCCCCAAGTAATTCTGATGTAACTGGAACAAGGAATCCATGTTAATAAATTATAGTAGGATGCTGAAGAATTCTAAACATAGGAGTGATACAGTCAGGTTTAAATTGAAGAAAATCACTTTACCTATAAAAGATAGATTAGAAAGGTGTGAGACTACCAACAAAAGAAAAGAATTAGGAAGCTGTTGAACCCTTTCAAAAGCATTAATAATATTCAGGATCTAAATGAAGACAATGGTAAAGGGGTTATAGAAAAGTAGCAAGATTTAGAAAATATTTCTGAAATTGAATCAGAATAGCAGGATTTGATGATCTGTTAGATTAGGAATGATGCTAATAAATTATTTTCAAACTCTTATTGAAACTATTTTCCTGGTAAAATAATTACATTGCAGAGATGTTCATCCAGGAAGCGAAGACTAAGAGATGGTTTTCAAACAACCAAATTGTGGGAAGACTAGAAGATATGTTGTTTTACCAGCAATGTTCTGGAAGGAAACCTATAACATTTAACATTTATTTTTTGAGGTATTTAGTAAATGTGTTCATTATTGGGCCGGCCCGTGGCTCACTCGGGAGAGTGTGGTGCTAATAACACCAAGACCCCGGGTTCGGATCCCATATAGGGATGGCTGGTTTGCTCACTGGCTGAGCGTGGTGCTGACAACACCAAGTCAAGGGTTAAGATCCCCTTACCGGTCATCTTTAAAAAAAAAAAAAAAAAAAAAGTGTTCATTATTCATAAATAAAATCAGAGCTACAAAAGAAACTTTAAAACTCATGTAATCTCAGTTTTTCATTTTACGGATGAAGAAATTTAGACCCAGAGAGGGGAAGGGACTTCCTCAAAAATCACCTAATTAGTTGGTACTTGAGCCATCAATATGTCCTGTCTTCCAGGCCAGAACTCAGCCTGCCAGTCAAGTGTATAGATAGTCCTGAGCTCCATATTATAGCTAATGAATTCTCTACCCTTATTCTTGTTTTCCTAGGAAGATGAATCTGACAGAATCAGAATTTATGAATTTTGTATATGCGAACCTGGGTGAATTAGACCTTGTGTAGGAACATTCTTCATTGCTAACTCAAGAAAAAATAATGGAGCGTGCAATTTTAGCCTAATTCCACATATTAGTTTGCTAGGGCTGTCATAACAAACTACCACAAACCAGGTGGCTTAAGCAACAAATTCATTATCTCACAGTTCTGAAGGTTAGAAGTCCAAGATCAAGGTGAAAGCAGGGTTTGTTCCTTTTTAGCTTTAGTTAGAATATAATACATTTGTCAAACAATCTGATGAAAACAAGGCACCTTCTCCCTAGGAAAACACATATGCCTAATCAAATTTACTATCATCCTGGAAAAATTTTTAGCTATGCAAAAGGAGTCATTTCAGTGTTTCCTTTTACAATATAATTTGAGAAATAATAATCATTTTACACATACCTTTCAGTACTCTGTTGTGCAAATAAGACATGAGCAATGCATTTACAACTACTTGTTATGCCTGAGTTTCCGATTAAAGGGTTACTTTGTGAAATATCTCAATTTCTTCATTCTGTTGGTATTTGTGGCACTATCATCAGTTTATTTCAGATGGATTATGGGAAATGTAGCCATGAAGCCACTTATATGAGCTTTTATTTGTTCTTTAAGCATGACTATAATACATTTATTTGCATACAAACAGCAACAGCAGTCATACATTATATCTAATTATTTTTAACACAAACCCTTTTACTGAACTATTATTTTTAAGAATATATAATATCAGTTCACCCAGAACACCTATGTTAGTGAAAATAATTCAGGATATGTGTTCACTTTGCAGTTCCTGGAGGGCTGTCCCCTCCCCACCTGTGACAACCAATTCAAACTCAATTATTTAGGTCATGTACAATCCTTAAGTTCTTTTTGATAGATATTGGAGGCCACAGACAATTGGAGGTAGGTGAACAATAGGGAACAATAGAATGTCCCTTACAATCTTGCTGCCAGGTTATAATAAAACCAAGTTCTGGCACACATGGAAACATCTATGGGCAAGCAGAGAAACAGTAACACAACCTGTTCTGTAAGTTAATTGAAGCCCCAGTGTTCTGTCCTTTTTTGATTCTGCCACAGAACCACGTATGAAAGATTTACCTGAATCAAATGCAACAGTATTCTAGTTATAGGATTCAGCTGGCCATCTGGTTAACTCATTTGACTAAGAATCCTCTAAACTAGCAGCTGAGGATCCCAAGTTAAGCCATTCCTGAGGGTGAAGGACTTGCTAGATTCATATGTTCTAGTTCATATAAATATTACTAAAATGTTTTAGCTAGTCCACCATCTTGAAAACCACTAGTTTAATCTATTTCTGATATTCATTATGCTAATCAACACAGTATTTGGTGCCGATCAAAGATAAAGGTTAATTGAAGCACTTAAGTATTGGAGTGTGTCTTTTGACCAAATGCTAACTAACCACTCAAGAGTGTTCACATTCCCAGTTAGGACAACTGACTGCCCCTTAGGTGGAGACCAGGATGTGTACATTTATATTATACTGTCTATGTTGAAATGCATTAAATTATAGGCCACATGACATCACCTATATTTTTATTCCATAGTATTCTAATTTATTTATAATTTAGGAATTTCTGTACCCTCTTCTCCCTCCCTTTTCCAATTAAGTTACTAGTTTTTAGAAGGTCTAAGTTTCATTTTCTCTCCTTTCCTCAGACAGGGAGATTTTTCTGACACACAAACGAATAAATAGATGTCTACCTGACTGCCTACCTTTCTTTAACTCTTCCTTTTACAAACTTTATCTCATATTTTTAAAAAGTATTTTGTGTTCATTGAAGAAAATAGGGAAAATATAGAGAACCAAACAGAGGGAAAAAAATCACTTGTTATCTCATCATTCAGTAATGATCATTGCTTATTATATATTAGAAGTTAAAACCCATCTACTTATCTATTTCCATTAAAAAACAAAACTTCTGGGATCTTATTTTATCATCTAACAATAAACTCAGGTTTTTTGAATCATTAACTATTTAGCAATGTGGTTTTTAATAGCTCCATAAGATTCCATTGTGTGGATAGTCCATAATTTATTTAAACAATTCCCTATTGCTGAGCATTTAGAATATCTCCAGTTCCCTGTTAAAGACATTACTGTATTTTCTAGATTTAATTCCTTTCTGCTTCCTCAGACTTAGTCCTATGTGCTCATTATTTCCTCTGTCACTGGCTGCTAAAATGCTGCTCTTCTTCTCCTTAGTCCAGTCTTATACAATTCTTTTATTTAGGTTTTTAAAAAGTTGTAATTTGTAAGACAACTTACAGAATGGGAGAAAATATTTGCAAATTATGCATCCAAAAAAAGGATTACTATCCAGAGTACACATGGAACTCAAACAGCTTACCAGTAAAAAAAACCCCAAATAACCCAATTAAAAAATGGGCAAAGGAGCTGAATAGGAATTTCTCAAAGGAAGATATACAAATGGCTAATAGACACATGAAAAAATGCTCACCATCACTCAGCACCAGGGAAATGCAAATCAAAACCACATTGAAATATCATCTCACCCCAGTTAGACTACCTATTATCAAAAACATAGAGAATAACAAATGCTAGTGAGGATGTAGAGAAAGGGAAACCCTTCCACACTGTTGGTAGGACTATAAATTGGTGCAGCCATTATAGAAAACAGTGTGGAGTTTCCTCATACAACTACAGATAGAACCTCCATACAGTCCAGCAATTCCACTACTGGCTATATACCCAAAGGAATGGAAATCATCATGTTGAAGGGATACCCATACCCCCTTGTTTATCACAGTTATATTTACAATAGCCAAGAATTGGACCCACCCTTAATGTTCATTGATGGATGACTGGATAAGGAAAATGTGGTATATATACACAGTGGAATACTACTCTGCCATAAAAAAGAATAAAATACTGCCATTTGCAGTAACATGGATGAACTTAGAGAAAATCATGTTAACTGAAATAAGCCAGGCATAGAAAGAAATACCACATGTCCTTACTCATAAGTGGGAGCTAAAAAATAAACAAATAAAAAAAGAAAGAAGGAAACAACAATCACAATAATACATGAAACTTTCAAAAGGAGAGAACAGAACTGAGGTTACCAGAAGTGGGAAAGGGGGAGCAAAAACCTGGGAAAGGGAAGAATTTGTAAAGGGCCACAAAAAAAATCACATTGTGTAATGTTGAGTATACTAATTATCCTGATGTGAGCATCACATATTGCACAGAGGTAATGATATTCAACTCTACCCCACACATATGTACGATGAACTGTTACAATAAAAATAAAATTAAATAAATTTAAAAGTAAATAATAAATAAAAAGTTGTAATTTTTAGCTTTTCACTAATGTAAACCTTATAATTGGGTAAAGCAGGTTAAAAATACCATTTGGAATTTTTAGTACTCTAATACACTTATTATTTAAATAAATGTTTGTAGGAGTGTATATCTTGGGGAAATATGGACAGAAGAAAATCAGAGAAATACAAGAAAGGGAGGCTGCAGAATACATTGCCCAGGCACGACGACAATATCATTTTGAAAGTAACCAGAGGACTTGCAATATGACAGGTAAGACAGAGAAATATTTATACACGTATAAAATTGTTTGATGATTTGTATTCATTTGCATGCTTCCAGGACCAAATTTAGAGGAAAAGGCTAAGAAAGAATTATAAATCTAGCAAGTATAGGAATACCTCGTTTTACTGTGCTTTGCTTTATTGCCCTTTGCAAATATTCTTTTTTTTATATACAATGTTTATGGTAACCCTGTCTCGAGTAAGTCTGTTGGCACCATTTTTCCAACTGCGTGTGCTCACTTTGTGTCTCTATGTCACATTTTGGTAATTCTTGCAATATTTCAGACTTTCATTATTATTGTATCTGGTATGGTGATCTGTGATCAGTGATCTTTGATGTTAACTGTTGTAATTGTTTTGGGATGCCAACTGCACCCGTATAAGACCGAACTTAATTGAGAACTGTTGAGTGTGTTTTGACTGCTGCACCAACCAGTTGTTCCCCTGTCTTTATCCCTCTCCTCAGGCTCCCCTATTCCCTGAGATACAACAATATTGAAATTAGGCAAGTTAATAACCCTACAGTGGCCTCTAGGTGCTTAAGCGAAAGGAGGAGTTGCATATCTCTCGCTTTAAATCAAAAGCTAGAAATGATTAAGCTTATTGAGAAAGGCATGTCAAAAGCCAAGATAGGCCAAAAGCTAGGCATCTTGCATCAAACAGTTGGCCAAGTTATGAATGCAAAGGAAAAGTTGTTGAAGGAAATTAAAAGTGTTACTCCAGTGAACACACAAATGATAACAAAGCAAAACAGCCTTATTGCTGATATGGAGAAAGTTTTAATGGCCTGGATAGAAGATCAAACCAGTGGGCTGGCTAGTCAGCACAGCTGGTTAGAGTGCTGTGTTATAACACGAAGGTCAAGGGTTTATATCCCTGTACTGCCAGCTGCCAAAAAAAAAAAAAAAATCCAGCCACAGCATTTTCTTAGAGCAAAGCCTACTCCCAGAGCAAGTCCCTAACTTTCTTCAGTTCTGTGAAGGAAACTGCAGAAGAAAAGTGTGAAGCTAGCAGAGGTTGGTTCATGAGGTTTAAGGAAGGAAGCCATCTCCATAACATAAAAGTGCAAGATGAGGCAGAAAGTGCTGATAGAGAAGCTGCAGCAAATTACCTAGAAGATCTAGGTAAGATCACTGATGAGGGAGGCTATACTAAACAACAGATTTTCTGTGTAGATGAAACAGCCTTCTATTGGAAGAAGGTACCCTCTAGGACTTTTATAGCTAGAGAAAAGTCAATGCCTGGCTTTAAAGATCAGGCTAACTGTCTTGTTAGGGGCTAATGCAGCTGGTGACTTTGAGTTGAAGCCAATTCTCATTTACTATTCTGAAAATCCTAGGGCCCTTAGGAATTATTTTAAATCTATTCTACCTGTGCTCTATAAATGGACAACAAAGTCGGAATGACAGCACATCTCTTCACAGTGTGGCTCACTGAATATTTGAAGCCCACTGTTGAGACCTACTGCTTAGAAAAAAAAAGATTCCTTTAAAAATATTGCTGCTCACTGACAATGAACCTAGTCACCCAAGAGCTCTGATGGAGATGTCTAAGAAGTTGAATGTTGTTTTCATGCCTGCTAATACAACATTCGTTCTGTGGCCAATGGATCAAGGAGTCAGTCATTTCAACTTTCAAGTCTTATTACTTGAGAAATAATTTGGTAAAGCCATAGCTGATGTAGATACTGATTCCTCTCATGGATCTGGGCAAAGTAAATTAAAAACCTTTGGAAAGGATTTACCGTTCTAAATGCCAGTAAGAACACTCATGATTCTTTGGAAGAGATCAAAATATCACATTAACAGGAGTTTGAGAGAATTTGTTTCCAACCCTCATGGATGACTTTGAGGGGTTCAACACTTCAGTGGAGGAAGTCACTGTAGATGTGGTGGAAATAGCAAGAGAGCTAGAATCAGAAGTGGAGCCTGAAGATGTGACTGAATTGCTGCAATCTCATTATGAAACTTGGAACGGATGAGGAGTTGCTTCTCATGGATGAGCAAAGAATGTGTTTTCTTGAGATGGAATCTACTCCTGGTGAAGATACTGTGAATACTGGAGAAATGACAACACAGGATTTAGAATATTACATGAACTTAGTTCATAGAGCAACAGCAGGATTTGAGAGGATTGACTCTAATTTTGAAAGAAGTTCTGCTGTGGATAAAGTTCCATCAAACAGCATCACATGCTACCTAGAAATCTTCATGAAAGGAAGAGTCAATCTATGTGGCAAACTTCATTGTTGTCTTACTGTAAGAAATTGCCACAGCCACATCAGCCTTCAGCAACCACCACCCTGATCAGTCAGCAGCCATCAACATCAAGGTGAGACCCTCCAGCAGGAAAAAGGTTATGACTCGTTCGAGGCTGAGTTGGTCATTAGCATTTTTAGCAATAAAGTATTTTTTAATTAAGGTACGTACATTATTTTAGAGATAATGCTATTGCACACTTAATAGGCTATAGTATAGTATAAACATAACTTTTACATGCACTGGGAAACCAAAAAAATGTGTGTGACTTGCTTTATTGTGATATTTGCTTTATTGCAGTAGTCTAGAACTGAACCCTCAATATCTCTGAGGTATGCCTGTATTTGCATTATTTAATTGAAATACATCACTGTAATCTGAATTTTAAAAAATCAGTATAAATACTTGTTCATTCATTTTATTCGTTCAGCAAATACTGTGGTACCCTCAGCACTGGGGAAGCAGGAGGCAAACAATAAAAAAATTCCCTGACGTTTGTAGTTTATATTTTAGTAAGAAGAAAAGATAACTACACAGTGATGGCTGCTATAAGGAGAATAAAGCTGTGTGAGGGTAGGGATGCTCTTCAAGATAGGGTGATCAGGAGAGATCAGTAAGATCAGGCTTATTTGAGGAGAAAACAAATGATACAGTGGAGGGAGCCATGCAGAATGCCTGAGGTGGGAACAAGCTTGGGGCATTGAAGAAACAGCAACAAGGCCATGTAGCTAGAGTGGAATGAGCGATGGAAAAGCAATAGGAAACAAGGCTGCAGAAGTAGACCTGATACCATTGGGTCTTACAGTTTATAGTAGAGAGTCATAAGTTTGCTAAATTTATAGTGGGCAACTACAGACCTGTAAGTTTGCACAATTGTATACTGCTCAGGCAATGTTAATTAGTGGTAATAAGTTAACCTCTAGAGGTGGAAACCTCCTGAGAGAATGCCATAACATAATCAATCTGTCCATACCTTGTAGAACAAGGTATTATGTTCCAACTGGCATAACTCCTTGAAGAATTCTCAAACCCATGTCAAACCTGTTTTTCTTTTTTATTGTTTAAAGTTGAATCTTTTCTCTAACATCTCTTCCAAGAACAATTAATTTAGGAAGAATTTATATAGGTAAGTTTTCCTTATTCAATTTTAAAAGTAGAATTTTTTTTTTTTTTTTGAGAGTTTAAGGGACTGTATTATTAGTTCATTTGCTACATTTTACTTGAGGCTGAAATCAAGGTTAAGAAGCACATCCAAAGTTACAGCTGGAGGATGGTTTTTAGTATTTGAAGTAATAATACTCAGGAAAATATCTTCTATAAAGCAAATAGTAATCATCAATACTGTACATAATGACAATTCATATAATGCACAGTGAGTAAAAGCACAAGCTCTAGGGTGAGGCACATCTGGTACAGTTCAAAGTTTGCCTTGCATTATCTGTGTGTCTTTTAGCCAATCAAAATCTCAATTTTTTCTGCTATAAAATGAACATCATAAAACCCCCTTCATAAATGTTTTGTCAGTGACGAGAAAATGCATATAAAGTACTTGGCACACATTAATAAATATTTGGTAAATGATAACTTTTTAAAAATTACCTAATTCTTTACATTGACATTCAGCATTCAATATAGAGGTGCTGCCAAGGACATTTTAATGAATTTTTAGAGAATAGGAGTGGTTCATTTTTTTGTTATTATTCATATTTTTGGAAAACAGAAAAGGTTAGCCGCTGGAGTCTCAAAATACATCTCAGTCTGACATAGACTTTTGTGTTAGTTTGGGTCCAGAAAGCCAATGCTAGGATGGGATTAGAGGTGCAAGGGATCTACTGAGGGAAATACCTGTGAAAAATAAAAGGAGGGGCAGGGGCAGAAGTAGGCAAGGAAAGCCTGTAGATCACAATGCAGGTCTGACGCAGTGCAGGGGGAAGGAAGGAAGTAATATTAGGTAAGAAGAGTCTCATACTACAGCACAGTTCTAAAAAAATTTTGGCAAGCCAGTGGGACTGTGCAAGCCAAAGTTCCCTGGTAGAGGAGACCCACAGGAATGGGCCTGCTTTTATGTCCCTACCCAAGCACTGGCATTGGCTGGGAGCAGTGCAAACATGGTAATGGATTCAGATGGGTGGCGGCTGAGGCTGTCAGTTAACTATGCTCCTCCCAGCAGAATATATGGGCTGCACATTTCCATGATTATCACAACCATCAGATGAACAAATAACTGACTATAGGCAATTTACAGTAAAAGATGGTGATCACTAGGAGCCAAAATATAGGTTCACTGAAACTTTTTCCAAATTAGCTTTCTGGTATGCATTGATAATACGTCCAAATAATATGATTAAATTTCTATCCTTTTGGATAAGATGTAATGGATATACTAGAAAAATTTAGTACTTTTGGGCAAATATAACTAGTTTTCTTATGTAGGAAGTTGACTTCAACTTAAAAGACAGCATCTAATGGAATGCTTCTGTACCCTGCCCTTAGCTTTATCATCTTTATGATTTTAATAAAAATTTAGGAAGCATGCTCATTAAATTTACACATAACATGATGCTTGGACACATAGCTGACACCACAAATGAATTTTCAATTTAGGTGTTAGACTGATATAGATGAATTGTTCTGCAGTAAAAGTCAGTTGTACGGATACAAAATTATCAAGCTTGCTTGGAAGCAGGATATATGAGTAAGGATTGGGAATTCTAGTTGAGCATAAACATGTTATGAATAAGGACTGTGACTTTTAGAAAAACTAATTTAATCTCAAGCGACAGTAATAAAGTGTGTGGTTCAGATCAAAGGGTCACAGCATACTCTGCAGTAGTCAGAGTGCTGGTCTATTTCCACCTCTCGCATGTTATTAAGATGCTAAGAGCTGACACTTACTGAGTGTTTCCATATGCAAAGAAGAACTGTTCTATTTTATATGTCTCAGTCCTTACAGTAATTCTATAAGGTGGATCCTGTGTTATCCTCAATGTACAGATTACAGGCTGAGGCACAGAGACATTAAGTAACAAGATCACGCAGATATAAGGCTGGTGAAATCCCATGATTTGTGGCTGGACTGGGAATGTTTAGCAAGGAGACCAGATGGCTAAAGGAAGATATGAGTGCTGTATTCAACTGGATAGAGAAACATATTTGTTCAATGTCAATACAGATGGCTAGACAAGAATAGACTTGTCTTTGGTTGAATAGGTTTTGGTTGAAAGAAAGAAACTTTTATCTCTCAGGAGAATTATAGAAGAGACTCCTCTCAAATCATGTCCTTATACCACACAATCTTTAAACTAATTCCCCACTAACTCCATTTGCTGAATGTAGGTCTCTAGCCTTGCTTTTTTCTTTGTAAGATAACATACTACATTTGGACTAGATATATATACTCCAAGTACACTAAGAGATAATTCACCTTCTACATTAACTCTGAACTGCTACATTAGATATTGATCTAAAATAACTTAGGTGATTTTTTTTTTTTAACTTAGGTGATTTAAACATATAACTTGAGGAAATATGCCGAAGCTACCAAGTGCAGCAATGAAACAAATGTTGAGTAGATTAAAATCTGAATTTTCTAAAGAAAAATAATAATATGTATTTTGTAATTAATGTCTTGCCTAGTCAGGAAGTAAAAATTGTACACTAAAGTTTTCCTTTTTAGAATGTGGTGTTTGCTATCTTTTGGTATTTTTTCACTTTGTTATTTTTACTTAGTGTAGAAACTCATTTTAAATTTGTATGTGTGTGTTTCTCCAACATCTCTTATATCATGTGTAGAGCCATAAATAAAGTAACTCCTAAAAATTAAATGCAGTCTTTTTTCCATAGAGTACTATATCTCATTTTAGCTTTATATTGTTCCTGGGAGTAACAGGCAAGCAATAAGCATTGCAAAACCAAAACTAAAATTCAGTAGCTCTTAATTCCTAACCTAATGCATTTTTTGTCTAGGTTATAATAAATGCTTACTGCTTTGTAGTATTTAATGAATTTTTTTAAATTAGAAATAAAGTATGAAGCAAAAAGTATAGCTGATTGCTTTTGATCTTTTGAAGTAAACATTTATTGTAAAAAATTTGGAGAGTACAGAAAAGAAGAAAAAAAGAATTATTCGTAATCCATAGCCCAAAGACCACTACTGTTAACATCGGGAATAATTCTTTCTATTCTTTCTTCTGTGTGTACTTGTTTAAATTTCTGTGATCATAGTGTATGTGTAATTTTGTTCGCTTAACATAAGCAGATAAATGATTTATTAGTATATAATAGTTTTGTATTATTAATAATAATAATTTGAATTCTCTATCTAGTTGCTAACCCTATCATATGACCTAAAACAACGTGTTTATCAATGAGAGCAGTCATATGACTTGTGACCTTTTTCATTTTCGTTTGTATTACAGTTCTGTCCATGCTTCCAACACTGAGAGAGGCCTTAATGCAGCAACTCAATTCTGAGAGCCTCACAGCTCTGCTAAAAAACAGGTAAATGCCAGTTACAGCGTTTTTTGTTTATGCACTGTGCTTAAAGTTTATAGAATGAACTGATATACTTTTCAAAAGTCTTTGTTTCCTTATTTTTGTTTCTAATTGAAGCTTATAATATGTAGGCTCAATTAGAAAAAAATATTAACTGACTATATCATTGAATCCATTTTAATTTTGTCCATTTATTTATGCTTTACCTTGTTGCACAAAGCAATATTAGCATGTATTGTTTTTCATATAAATAGATCTTATATCACTTTGACATTATTCAGAAATTTAATTACTGAGTGTTTATGGAATGTGCTCCTGAACCAGATACTATGAAGCTGACAAAGTTATCTTAAATATTTTGCATCTTAAAGAGTTTGCAGTGTAATATATAAGGCATGTGAACATACACTTTAAATAAATAAGGCATGTGAACTTATATTTTAAGTTACTAACAAAATGAAATACAAAGATAACATGAGCATATACTAATAATGTACATTACCATGACAGTTTACTGTTTACAAAGCACTTTCACATATATAACCTTATATATGGAGTTTGGTATTTGTTAGGGTGTTGCAATTTGGTATGATGCTGTGTTAGTTTGAGAAGACTTCCTGAAGGAAATGGCTTCTTATTTTAATGAACAAAATGTTGGGGGCAGAGCGGGGTGGGTAGCAGGGCTGGTTTCACTAAATTACTTTAGAACTTTTTTGTTTCTTTGTTTTGCTTTGTTTGTAGCTGGCCCTCCCTGCTCCCCACCACCCTGGTGTTCCCAACACCATGTTCTAACCAAGTGAGCTAACCGCCAGCCCTATTAACCTACTAAATACATTTTAATCATTATGGTCTTACTGAAATAATCACTTGCCTTGTAATCACCCTCCAAATAGCAAGGGGGAAGGAAATGCTATTTCCAGAGTGACTCTCTGTGCCAGGCCTGGTGCTAGGTACCTTCCACACATGCTCCCATTTAATTTTCACAATCTCCCTGTGAGGCAGATATTATCATCTCCATTTTGCAATAGGAATTTAGTGCTCACGTTAAATAATAAACTGGGAAATGTCTTTGAAAACATTTTCTATATTCAGAGAATACTTGCCAAAATAACATTGGATTTGTGTATTTGAGTTTATTTTATGTGATTAAAGTATAATGCTAGTGATAAGGGTTTTTCCCCTTAATTTCATCATTCTTCGAGGGTGACAGATTTTCCCTCCTACTTACAGATATAAAGTTTAGTCTAAGAATAGTTAACATCATTACATGAAGAAACATATAAGCGGATTGCTGTTGGTCAAATAAACACTTAATTACCACCTGTATATGCATAAGTAGGGAATAGAAAAGTAATAAATTTTAATTGCCTTAAGTTTTAGTCTTATTGGAAAGGCAAGACAAAATAAGTGAATAGCACTTTTACAAAAGCAGCATGATAACAGACATAATAGACGTGGTAGCATTCTTCCTTCTCAGTGAATCTCTGTTTCCTGCAAGGCCATATGTTCCATGTGCTTTGGGGGATTCAGGATAATAAGATAGGCCCCTTTCCCTCCAAGACCTTGTCATCCAAAAGAGGAAGTATACTAAACAAATTATCATAATTCACAACACGTTATGTTTAGTGCTGTGGTAAAAAGTAAACGTAAAATGTAGGAGTATAGAAAAGAAAAAAAAAGGATTAATTTTGATGCATAATCCTGGACAGCTTTAAAGAAAAGGTGTGATTCGTCTTTTCTTACTCAATACACAGGGAGGTGAATTTCTTAAATAATGAGAACTTAAGAAGGGCCACCATCTCCCTCATTTACTGTTTCCTCTGTAAATATCTCAATGTTATTTATTTATTTATTTATTTTTTGCCTTTCTTTTGACTTGAAAGTACTATTTGCAATTTGGGAAGGGGAGACTGTCCATTTGAAAATATTTGCATAAGGTGGTGCTTGAGCCCTTGCAAAGTGTGAGTAAATAAGGCCCCAGTTTTATGGCTGCTTTTATATTAGTTTTATATGAGACGCTGATTTCAGGTAAGCCTATTGAGCAAGTTAGTTTTCTCTCTAAGTCAATTCTGATAATAACTAATCAGAAATAAATAAATGATTTGATAGTCTTCTTTTGTCAGTTTCATAATATAATAGCAAATAAACAGCCATCACTGTTTTAAGTACTTGACATTCTTATTGAAGATTGATAATGATAATGAAGTTTTGGTGTGAAAAAAAATCTTAAACACCATCACAAGAGACGTAGAAACTTTGAAAGGATTAGTTTAATACTTAAACAGGTATTTTAGCAACATTAAAGAGTCTGGTTATATTTAACTTGGAGTCGATATCCATCAGGCAAATCACTTGAAAGGAATTTTTGCATAGAATGTGCTCTTCCCCATTCCTCTACATAGATTTGGAATTTGGAATTTTTTACAGATTTTTTGGTTTTGGTTTTTTGGTTTGTTGGTGGCTAGCTAGAGCAGGGATCCAAACCCTTGACCTTGGTGTTTTAACACCATGCTGTAACCAACTGAGCCAACTGGTCAGCCCTGGAATTTTTAAAAAAGATAACATCAGTATTTTAAAATCTACTTTTAAGGTAGATAATAAGGTAGATAATTGACAGTAATAATGGTGAGTGTCAACAGGAAGAAATGTCCTGGGTGGCTATAACTCTGTTTCTCCCACCAGCGTCACCCAAAATAAAATATAGTTTCAACAAATACAGTTTCAATTCAGATACCCTACTTTGCCCTTCCACAAATTGCTGCTACTAAGCACTTCCTAACTGAAATTTCTGGATCCACTGTTTTCTCATCGTTTCATTTAGAATTTCTATAAGAATTAAAATGAAAATTTTCTGAGGTGGCATTCAAAAGAAGATGTGATTTATTTGTGTTAAAATACCTCACCCTTCAATTGTGGTTGATTCCCAGTTTAATCAGAATAAATGTGGTATTCCTCCATGAGGCCTGAACATTAGATTAGGTTAAGGCTACAGCAGTACCTTGCAGGATTTACTCCACACATCACCCAAACCCGTGTTATCGTTATCTAGGAAAGGGAAAACCAAAACTCTAGAGTCTGTTAATTGGCAAAGAAAGTTGAGAAGCTAGTAATATCCAACAATTGTAATGGTAACTCAGTTTCTTATTGAAATGCAAATTTATGTCTGGATGTAATAAAAATGTGGTTTTTTATTTCATTTTTCTAGTAATTTATTTTCATTGCATTTTACAAAAGTATTCGTTTGTGACAGATTGGAAAGAAAAAAGAAAAACTAATCTTTCGACATGGGGGTTTGAAAAGCACTAAACTACATCCACATAGCACATGCACACAATGATGTACTATGTTGAGGTTAAAAGAGAAAAAAAGTACTATCTATATATTACTATGGAATGATCTCCACAGTATATATCTTTATATTTTAAAAAACGGTAAGGAAAAATGTGTATAGTATGCTTCCATTTATCTGAGGAGGCAAGCATGACAATGGAAAGTTAAAGCATTTTTTTAATAGTCACCTATGAAGAAGGGAAAGAATAAAGTGGCATAGGGACAGACTGCTTTGAATATACTGTTGTGTAAATTTGACTTTGGAATCATATAAATATTTCACATAATTATAAAACTATGTTTAGTATTTAAAAAGCAATGTCTAAAAATTGAGAGTACAATAATCAAATTAACCTAAATATAAAGTGTATCTTCAAAGAAAGAAACTATGCCAAATGACTTTAAAACAGAAATTTGACACTGTATCCTTAGTGGGATGTATATACTCTCCACACACAAAGAATTGGAAAAACAAAAACCTTAAATTGTTTTCAGTATCACTATTGTTATTCTGAGACTGTTGTGCATGGAGTGAGGGATGAAGCGTATTAATAATTATGTTGTTCCCACTGATTTCTAGTGTAGGGAAAAAGAAATACAGATGTAGGATCAATGAAATTAAGTTACAAATCTTGTGAGCTTAATTTTGAATTAGAAGTATCATTATGAGTTCATGATGTATTTTCTCTCTGAATATATGTACATATAAATAAATACACATACATATTTACTAGTTTTGTCCACCAAAAAGTCTTAGAAATAATGATCTATGCAGTAGCAATAAACATCCTTAATCAAAGGTTTCAGTCTGTAACTACCATTTCCCACTCCAAGGAACTAGAACTCTTGGAGAAATGGGTGATTTCAAGTCTCCAGCAAGAATTGAACAAAATGAACCCAGAACAACTTTTCATGTTAGAAAGTGTGGAAGCTATCAAAGACTAATAGGAGATTATTCAAATCAAAAGTATTCAGGAGCCAGTTTAAATAGTCCTCCAATGGTCAAAGATGGGCAATTTGAACATCAATAGGGATAATAACTGCAATGGATTGAAATACATCAAGTATATGTGTAAATTCATGTGTTGACAATGATGCATTAAAACAAAGAACACCTCATTTACCTTTGAAGGATTACAGGACTCACGTCATTATTTGTAAAATAGTAAATAAGGGAAAGAAACATTTTTCCTGCTTTTGCTATATGATTTTATAATATAGGTATACATAATTGTCAGAAGGAGGAAAAAGACTAAAAGAGTATATACCAGTGAAAATGGTTGTTATAATTAGTTCCTGGAATTACAATAGTTTTTTACTGTATTTTGTGGGCTTTTTTTTCTGCAGTTATCCTGTATTGTTTTTAATTAAAAATAAATAAATACAGATTTATAAAGTTCAAAGTTTTCTATTAGATTAGATTACAATTTTCATTTTTTCTGATATTTTTCTTTAGGCCTTCAAACAAGCTAGAAATATGGGAGGATCTGAAGATAATAAGTAAGCCTGCATACTCTGTGTGACGGCAAATTCTTAAAATATTTATAAAGGGAAATTTTTGTATTATGTGGATGACTCATTACCTGCCTCATAGAATTGTTGTTAGATTTAATAAAATAATGCTCATAAAGCAAGTAGATCAATGTCTGATTATAGAAAATACTCAGTAAATATTAGTGGTAGCTATTATTATTGTTATGATAATGATAGGTAAAATTGTCCTAGACTATGTATGCCTATATTAGGTAGTGATATCTCTTATACTGTACTTTAAAGGAACTTATTGCTTCAACGCAGATTGTAATACTTTGATAGTGTATACAAACTTTAATTAGTGATAAAATTTTGAAACAAAGAACTGCCCTAGAGCCTACATATCTACTTATGTATGATTTATACTACTGTACTATGAATCATTCCTGTTTTCCCATCCATTCATCCTATCCACTCAACTAATCCTTATCAACTGAATGATGCTGAAGCTTTGCCTATTTGAAAACAAACCTCTTTTACCCTATATTTCCTTTCAACTGTTGCACTTTCTCACACTCCTTGTGACCAAACATTTCCACATTCCCTTTCTTCTCTTCTTCATTCCCACTCACTCTTTGATACACTACAGCCTGGCTGCCACTCCTGTGTCTCTACCCAAGCAGATCTCACAGGCATCAGTAGTAAGTTCTGTGTTGCTGAATCCACTGGACGTTTTCCTCCTGCTAGACCTCTCGGCAACAGTTGACACCTTGCTGTCGCCTCTGTTTTGAACAGTCTGTCCCAGGCTGCTGAGAAGCCTACTTTCTAGGATTTCCCGTTTTTTCTCTACCTTCCTCATGTCCTGACATGGGCTCATCCTCCTTTACTTACCACCGAAGGCTAGTTCTTCCATACTCAACCCTCTTCTCTTACTCTAATCTGGCATCCTAGATAACTCACAGTTCTGAGGCTGCAAATCTTAGTGCTTCCCAGACCTTCCTTGTTTTCCTTTCTAAGCTAATAATATGTACCTCTTTTACTCAGTATATTTTTATTGGTTATTGTTTCAATTAAGAGATCACACCTAATTTACATTAAACAAGTTGTAAGGAGATAGACTAATTATGAAATATTTTGAATTTGTATATTTTTATACTTGAAACAGTTACAAATGTTTTTAAAGTCATGCTATGAAAAAATAACTATAGGGATCATTCGTGATTTTAAACGTTTGTGTTTTAATAACAGTACCAAATGGTTTTTTCTTCTCTGTGAAGGTTTCACAAGAAGTATCGTGGCTGTATACAGTACTTGTATGCTGGTTGTTCTTTTGCGAGTCCAGTTAAACATAATTGGTGGATATATTTACCTGGATAATGCAGCAGTTGGCAAAAATGGCACTGTAAGTTTAATAGACTTAAAATAGATATTACCCTTTTTTTAAGAGGTTTAAAGTTTAACCGAATGTTATTTATCCTGATAAAAATTTCTATGAAATATCTTTATATTTCATATGATTGTGAACCTTTAGCATTATGATTATTTTTCATATTTTGAAATTAGACTTTTTGGTATGTTAAAGAATATTATTTTTTCTGTTGTTTCAGATCCTAAAATCTCAGCTCAGGTTATAGTGAAAATATTACTGATTTACTAATTAAAAACTTGGATAATTTAACCTTTTTTTTTTTTTGTACAGACAGTTCTTGCTCCCCCAGATGTCCAACAGCAATATTTATCAAGTATTCAACACCTTCTTGGAGATGGTAAGATTATTATTTGTGACCTGTATGCTAATTTTAATTCATATATTTGTATTATTGAGGAATTTAAAAAGCTAGACTTTTCAGTTTGTTTGTTTTCCCCTAATAGGCCTGACAGAATTGATCACTGTCATTAAACAAACTGTGCAGAAGGTTTTAGGAAGGTAAGGCATTTTTCATTGACTTTTCTAACTTCTTAATTCTGACAAATGAAAGAAAAATTAGGATTGTTCTAGTGAACGTGGTGACTTGACAAATGATGGTTTGTGAATTTCTTTGTAGGCTAGTACAGACATCGCCCTTGGGCATTGCATCGTGGAATTCATTTTCTTCATCAGTAGCAACCTGTTGATACTGAGGGGAAAATTTTAATATTTTATTGTTTATTGATTGATTTCTAAACAAACCAGAAATATTTGGGTCATGAGAAAAAAGACCTACTTTAAAATCTGTCTCTGAGGCTTTTACCTCCCACTTATACTAGTAATATCTGTAATTACTATAGGAATTTTCTTGTGAAATCTGTAGCAAGATTTTTCTTGGCTCTGTAGTAATGGCCCTTAACTGATGGCTAATTTCTTAATCCATTCTAGTCCAGTGAGCAGTTTAACATTTGACCAGATGAAACAAGATTTCAGATAGTAACCTGTTAAGAAAAGAATGTGTATAGGATGTATTGTATAGTTTCAACTTATCCCATTCCCTTTTCTCTATTTCTAGTGTTTCTCTTAAACATTCTTTGTCCCTTGTGGACTTGGAGCAAAAACTAAAAGAAATCAGAAATCTCGTTGAGCAGCATAAATCTTCTTCTTGGATTAATAGAGATGGATCCAAATCTTTATTATGCCATTATATGATGCCAGATGAAGAAACTCCATTAGCAGTTCAGGTGCTTAATTCATAACTATTTAACCAAACCAGTTATTCTATATTTAAAATTATTTTTACTCTCTCTTAAATGTTGCTTTCTGAATCTTTTGAAAGGTAAGTGATTGAAAAACATATATTTCAATAATTGAAATAAAATCTCATTAATTTAGAAAATAAACTAGAAATATGGCTGATTTCTAGTTAGAATCACTTATAATTTTGGATATTCAGTACATTTTTATTGAGTGTTAGTTATGTGACAGTGGACACTATATGATGGGGATATAAAATGAATAAGACATGTTCAATACACTTGGGGAACTCAGGAGACAAATCAAATTACTGCTAGAGCATATTTATATCAGATCAAGTAGCAGAACACAGAGCTGAAGGTGGGGCAAGACCATAAAAAGCTTTATATGAGAAGGTAAGGAGTCTGAACTTAAATCTGTAGACAAAGAAAGGTCAGTTTTAATTAGACTGGTACCACAATCACATTTGCTTTTCAAAGTAAGTAAATGGTGGCAGTACAAAAACAGACTGACGGAAGATGTAGTAATCCAGTTGAGAAACAAGCAAGGCCTAATCTAACAATTATCAACTCTGATGTTGCTACACCCTGGTGTATCCTGAGCAATCGTTACATAGGTTATTCATTGATTAAGAATAATAAAAATATCAAAGATTGCAGGTTATGTAGGTCATTTTTATATTCATAGTTTTTCATTTATCAGCTGAATTGCACCCATTCTTTGCAATTGTAAGAAGAGTAGCTCTCAACAACTGGAGAAGCCTTAGAGAGGCAGGCCCCATGCCGTGCCTCTTCATGGAGGCCCTATTAGAAAAGAATGTCATGGTTTCATTGCCTGCAGGTTTCCCCTGCCCTAGAGACTCAAAAGATGAACCTCTTTGGGTGCTGAGAGACCCTACATTTATGAGTAGGCAAAAAGAAAAATTGCATCCCATTTAAGGGAACACTGTAACTTGAAGGATAGAGGCTAAACTGAACAAGCAGAAGAGATGAAACAGAATTAATGAAAGAAACAGGAGAAAATTTACTTAGAAAGTGCAAGGGTACTTCAAAAAGATCATGGAAAAAATAGAATTAAAAGATAATATGAATCCATGAACTTTTTGAAGTACCCTCGTAGAATCTCAAAGAGATACAAAAAGAGTATTAAGCTTTCTGGAACAAATAACAGCAGAACTAAAAAAGAAAACCGTTCAAAGGAACAGGTGAAAAGAAGAATGATGAGCCAAGTCTCACTGAACTGAATTAAAACCTGAAACTTCAGAATAAAAGGACACACCAAGCCTCAGACTAGAATGATGAAAAAAAAACACACATCCTGATAAAATTTCCTAATGATTAAAAAAAAAAAAAAAAGACTTTATGAGATGGGTAATTATGGGGGAGGAGTGGATTGGCAGAAGGTGAAGAAGAAATCAAAGGTTGCTTCTTGGGAATTAGAATTCTGCAGAGAAGAGTCTCCACGGCGCAGGCCCACGGTAGCGCAGCCGCTCTGAGCCGATCTGGCCTCCGGACGAGTGGTAAGATTTCATCTGGGGATCCGGCAACTCCCTCGGAGGCAGACGCAGGCAGACCGGCAGGTCCAGGGAACCGAGCAGCGGTTTGCGGCCAGCAGTTCTCGCTGGTCCGTGAAAGAGGTTGGCGGCCCCAGTGGGCACCAGAGTGGAGGTCAAGATGGCGGAAGAGGAGAGCTGCCTGCCGCTTTTCCGCCAGGAGTAGAATCAGCCTGAGGCCCACTCCAGATGCAGCTGTAGCGGAATCGGTGCAAAGGAATGGCTTTGAAAGGGTGTCTTTACCCTGCCGAGAACCAGGAATCTTCCCCCAACCCGCGCGTGACCCACCGGTGCCCCGCAGCCCACATCACAGCCCCAGCCCAGAGGTGGAAACATGGAGGCCTGAGCTGGCATGTGTCACCCCCGGCTGCAGCTGTGACCACGGCTTCTGACCCTCGCCCCCACCCGCCGGTCCCTGGAGCTGGAAGCGAATCAACCCGCAGCCGAGACAGGGAGATGTCCAGCGGGAGAGGCAGAAGTTCCACGGAGACCACATGCCCTGCGGGGCCGCCACTGTGTGATCCAACAGGTAGGCTTCGCTGCTGCCACCCGGCTTCATTCCCAGCCCAGCCCAGCCCAGTGCACACAGAGTGGGGAGATGTCGGGCAGGGGAGGCGGGAACTCCACAGAGTTCACGCTGCTGCCGCGCAATCCAGCAGCAGGTAGGCTTCACCACCGCCACTAGGCTCCATCCCAAGCCCAGCCTAGGGCGCACAGAGCAGGGAGACATCCTGCAGGGGAAGGGGAAGCTCTGCAGAGACCACACGCTCTGCGGTGCCTCGGTGCATCTCAGCAGCCTGGGCCAGAGCGCAGGGAACAGGGAGTCACTGAGGTAGCCATACCAAATTGGCAACCACAACAACATCTTAGTCAGTCAATAGTGTCCAACCTGTGGACTGTGAAACCCCCTGCCACAATGAATAAACATCAAAGAAAAGATACCAGAAATACGAAAAATCAAGAAAGTACACCACCAAAAGATAATAAACCTCAAGCTCTAGATCCTATAGAACAAGAAGCCCTTGAAATGACTGACAAGGAATTTTGAGTGATAATTCTAAGGAAACTGAATGAGATACAAGAAAACTCAGCTAGACATCATGATGAAATGAGGAAAAGTATACAGGACCTGAAAGAGGAAACGTACAAGGAAATCAATGCCCTGAAAAAAAATGTAGCAGAACTTGCCGAACTGAAGAAGTTATTCAGCGAAATAAAAAACACAACGGAGAGCTTAACTAACAGGCTTGTGGAAGTTGAAGAGAGAACCTCTGAACTTGAAGATGGGCTGTTTGAAATAACAGAAGCAGACAAAAAAAAAGAAAAAAGAATAAAAGGCATTGAAGAAAATCTGAGAGAGATATCAGATAACCTTAAGCGCTCAAATATCCGAGTCATGGGTATTCCAGAAGGGGAGGAAAATGGAGATTGCATTGAAAACATATTCAACAAAACAGTGGCAGAAAACTTCCCAGGTATAGGAAAAAATCACAGATCTTCAGATCCAGGAAGCTCAAAGATCTCCAAATGTATTCAAACCAAAAAGGTCTTCTCCAAGACATGTTATAGTCAAATTGGCAAAACTCAAAGACAAAGAGAGAATCTTAAAAGCTGCCAGAGAGAAGCGTCAAATCACCTATAACGGAGCCCCAATCAGGCTAACATCAGACTTTTCATCACAAACCCTAAAAGCCAAAAAGGAATGGGATGATATATTCAAAATACTAAAAGACAGAGGTTGTCAGCCAAGAATACTCTACCCTGCAAGGCTATCCTTCCGAAATGAAGGGCAAATGAACAAAAACTGCACGAGTTCACCACCACATGACCGCCCTTTCAAGAAATTCTCAAGGGAGTACTGGGTTTGGTACCTGAAAAATGACTACCACTGAAATAAAAACCCAAGAAAAATCAAAACCCACTAGTATACTAAAAATGGCATTCAAAAAGGCTATCTACAACCCAGGAACCAACAAATACAGAAAACAAACAGTAAATCAGAAAGAAAAGAACAAAAGACATCTAAGACATCCAAACAATAATCAATAAAATGCTAGAATTAAATCAACACTTTTCAATAGCAACTCTTAATGTAAAAGGCTTAAATTCCCCAATCAAAAGACACAGACTGGCTGACTGGATTAAAAAGGAGGACCCAACTATATGCAGCCTTCAAGAGACCCACCTCACCCATGAAGACTCACATAGACTAAGAGTGAAAGGATGGAAAAAGATTTACCATGCAAACAGAAAAGAAAAACAAGCTGGAGTAGCTATTCTTATATCTGACAAAGTAGACTTTAAACTAAAAACCATAAAAAGAGACAACGAGGGACACTGCATAATGATAAAAGGACTGATCCATCAAGAAGACATAACAATCATAAATATGTACGCACCCAATGTTGGAGCAGCCAGATTTATAAAACAAACTCTATTAGATCTAAAGAAGGAAATAGACACTAATACCATAATAGCAGGGGACCTGAACACCCCACTGTCAATATTGGACAGATCATCTAGCCAAACAATCAGCAGAGAAACACAAGATCTAAATAATACTCTAGACCAATTGGACTTGGCAGATATCTACAGAACATTCCACCCAACAACCTCAGAATATTCATTCTTCTCATCAGCACATGGATCATTCTCCAGGACAGATCACATATTAGTCACAAATCAAGTCTCAATAAATTCAAAAAAATTGGAATTATCCCATGTATTTTCTCAGACCATAATGGATTAAAACTAGAAATCAATGACAAATGAAATTCTGGAAACTATACAAACACATGGAAATTAAACAGCATTCTACTTAATGACATATGGGTCCAAAAAGAAATCAAGCAGGAAATCAAAAAATTTATTGAAACAAATGAAAATAATGATACATCATACCAAAACCTGTGGGATACTGCAAAAGCAGTATTAAGGGGGAAATTTATTGCATTAAATCCTCACCTCAGAAGAATGGCAAGATGGCAAGTGAACAACCTAACACTTCACCTTAAAGAACTAGAAAAACAAGAACAATCCAAACCTAAAGTTAGCAGACGGAAAGAAATCATTAAGATCAGAGCAGAACTTAATGAAATTGAAACCCAAAAAACAATACAAAAGATCAATGAATCAAAAAGTTGGTTTTTTGAAAAGATAAATAAAATTGACAAACCATTAGCATGGATAACAAAAAAAAGAAGAGAGATGATTCAAATAACAAAAATTAGAAATGAAAAAGGTGATATTACAACTGATTCATCTGAAATACAAGGAATCTTTTGAGACTACTATAAACAACTATACGCCAACAAGTTTGAAAATATGGAGGAAATGGATAAATTTCTGGACACACACAAGCTCCCAAAACTAAGCTATGAAGATATAGAAAATCTGAACAGACCAATAACAATAAAGGAGATTGAAGCTGTTATCAGAAAGCTCCCAACAAAGAAAAGCCCTGGACCAGATGGATTCACAGCAGAATTTTACCAAACATTCAAAGAGGAATTGACACCAATTCTTCACAAACTATTCTAAAAGATTGAGACAGACGCAAGTCTTCTGGACTCTTTCTATGAAGCAAACATCATCCTGATACCAAAACCAGGTAAAGATATAACCAAAAAAGAAAACTACAGGCCGATATCCTTGATGAATATAGATGCAAAAATCCTCACTAAAATACTAGCAAACAGAATACAGCAACACATATGTAAAATTATTCACCACGATCAAGTGGGTTTCATCCCAGGGATGCAAGGTTGGTTCAACATACGCAAAGCAATAAATGTGATACACCATATTAATAAAATCAAACACAAGGACCATATGATCATCTCTATAGATGCTGAAAAAGCATTTGATAAAATTCAACACTCATTCATGACAAAGACCCTCTATAAGTTAGGTATAGATGGAAAGTATCTCAACATAATTAAAGCCATATATGATAAACCCACCACCAAAATCATCCTGAATGGGGAAAAGCTGAAAGCTTTTCTTTTAAGAACAGGAACTAGACAAGGATGCCCACTCTCACCACTCCTATTCAACATAGTGTTGGAAGTACTAGCCAGAGCAATCAGAGAAGAGAAGGAAATAAAGGGCATCCAGATTGGAAAAGATGAAGTCAAACTGTCCCTGTTTGCAGATGACATGATCCTATATATTGAACAGCCTAAAGCCTCTACAAAAAAACTCTTGGAGTTGATAAATGACTTCAGCACAGTAGCAGGATACAAAATCAACACACAAAAAATCAGTAGCATTTCTATTCTCCAATAGTGAACATGCAGAAAGAGAAATCAAGAATTCCTGCCCATTTACAATAGCCACCAAAAAAATAAAATACTTAGGAATTGAGTTAACCAAGGATGTGAAAAATCTCTATAATGAGAACTACAAACCACTAATGAGAGAAATTATAGAGGATACAAGAAGATGGAAAGATATCCCATGCTCTTGGATTGCAAGAATCAACATAGTGAAAATGTCCATACTACCCAAAGTGATATACAAATTTAATGCAATCCCCATCAAAATTCCAATGACATTTTTCTCAGAAATGGAGAGAACTATCCAGACATTTATATGGAATAACAAAAGACCATGCATAGCCAAATCAATGTTGAGCAAAAAAAATAAAGCTGGAGGCATAACACTACCTGACTTTAAACTATACTACAAAGCTATAATAACCAAAACAGTATGGTACTGGCATAAAAACAGACACAATGATCAATGGAATAGAATAGAGAATCCAGAAATCAACCCACACACCTACAGCTATCTGATCTTTGACAAAGGCACCAAGCCTATACACTGGGGAAGAGACTGCCTCTTTAGCAAATGGTGCTGGGATAACTGGATATCCATATGCAGGAGAATGAAACTAGACCCATACCTTTCACCATACACTAAAGTCAACTCAAAATGGATTAAAGAATTAAATATAAACCCTGAAACAATAAAACTTCTTAAAGAAAACATAGGAGAGACACTTCAGGAAGTAGGACTGGGCATAGACTTCATGAATACGACCCCAAAAGCACGGGCAACCAAAGGAAAAATAAACATATGGAATTATATCAAACTAAAAAGCTTCTGCACAGCAAAGGAAACAATTAACAGAGTTAAAAGACAACCAACAGAGTGGGAGAAAATATCTGCAAAATATACATCTGACAAAGGATTAATATCCAGAATGTACAAGGAACTCAAACAACTTTACAAGAAAAAAAAAAAAGCAGCCCAATTAAAAAATGGGCAAAAGAGCTAAGCAGGAAATTCTCTAAGGAAGATATACAAATGGCCAACAGACATATGAAAAAATGCTCAACATCACTCAGCATCCGGGAAATGCAAATCAAAACCACACTGAGATACCATCTCACCCTAGTTAGGATGGCTAAAATCCAAAAGACTATGAACGATAAATGCTGGTGAGGTTGCAGAGAAAAAGGAACTCTCATACATTGTTGGTGGGACTGCAAAATGGTGCGGCCTCTATGGAAAATGGTATGGAGGTTCCTCAAACAATTGCAGATAGATCTACCATATGACCCAGCTATCCCACTGTTGGGAATATACCCAGAGGAATGGAAATCATCAAGTCGAAGGTATACCTGTTTCCCAATGTTTATCGCAGCACTCTTTACAATAGCCAAGAGTTGGAACCAGCCCAAATGTCCATCATCGGATGAGTGGATACGGAAAATGTGGTACATCTACACAATGGAATACTACTCAGCTATAAAAACGAATGAAATACTGCCATTTGCAACAACATGGATGGACCTTGAGAGAATTATATTAAGTGAAACAAGTCAGGCACAGAAAGAGAAATAACACATGTTCTCACTTATTGGTGGGAGCTAAAAATTAATATATAAATTCACACACACACACACACACACACACACACACACACACACAAAAAAACGGGGGGGAGGAAGAAGACATAACAACTACAATTCCTTGAAGTTGATATGACAAGCAAATAGAAAGACATTGTTGGGAGGGAGTGGGGAGAGGGAGGAGGGAGGGAGGTATCGGTAATGGGCCACAATAATCAACCACATTGTATATCGACAAAATAAAATTAAGAAAAAAATAAAAAAATAAAATAAAATAAAATAATAAAACAAAACAAAAAAAAAAAAAAACGCAACCCAGACCTCTGCAATCTCAAAGCCTATTTTTTTCTTTGTCTGTATATAGTAGAAATCTAGCCAAGAAGGGCCAGATAAAAGAATATCTTACAAAGGATAATTTTATTTTGACTCATGTTTTAAATACTACTTTCCTGTTCACATAAACCTTTACTGCTTTTTTTAGTTTAACATTTTTGATTATTGATAGAACATAGACTTTCAGATTTCCTGAACTCTTGAGTTTATGAATGTGATTGGTTTCATCATGACCCTGTGCTAATTTTTGAAACCCTGAAGTATGGCATTTTAATTTTATAGGCCTGTGGGCTTTCTCCTAGAGATGTTACCACTATTAAACTTCTCAATGAAACTAGAGACATGTTGGAAAGGTATGTATACTTCATGTAATAGGAAAAATGTGTTTGTATTTTGAGTTTACTTAAGACCATTTTTTGTTTTTTCTTGAACAACCTAATATCGTGTTAAAAATAAATTTTGAATCTATTCCACTACCTTTAAGTAGGATTTTCTATCTAAACTGGAGGGAAGCAGGGTTTTTTTTCAAGATACCCATACCTTGCCCACCCACTTCCCTAGCCTGCAGATTCTGATGTTCTGGTTGAGGATCTGGAAGGTACTTAGTGCTTGTATTTTGAAAAAGGCTTTCCAGAGTAATTCTGGCATGTTTAACAACTAGATCTGAAAAAAAGAAAAAAAAAAGAAAAAGAAAAGGAAACTGAAATTTTAGCTGCAGCAAATCTCAAGCTAAATTGAAGTCACTGAATGCCAAGTTGGGGAGTTGAGAAGAGTTGCTTTTTCGAGCCAGCACTAGCCAGCTACAGCTAACTCTCAAGTATGCATCTGTACCTGCACATGCTCGTGTATACACTTACACACACACACACACGCACACACACACACACACACACACACACACACACACACACACACTCATTCCATCCTAAGAACGACTCGCCCCAAACCTTTTAGGATAGTCTACAATATCCCTAAAAGCTTCGAGTGATAAAAATCTCACATCTTCCCTAAATTAAATATTACTATTTTAAACCATCCAAAAGAGAACCAGGGTGTTAAAAATGGAAAAAGTACAAGACTGCATTAGAAGACCATATGACTTGTGTTCATTTATTAGCTATTCAACCTTGGCTGAGCCATTTAAATGCTTTGAAGTAATTTTATCATTATAAAATATAAGTAGTAATACCTGTCCTATCCACTTTATCTTAAGTGATGAAAATATCAAGGTCCCTTTTAAGTTAAAGATACTGTATGCCTCCTTGGGAGAATTAAAGCCTATTTTCTCTAGTTCTATTTTCTGAGGAAGTGCTATTCCCTCCTAATAAAAGTTTTTCATAACCTTGAAGAAAATCAGCAGGCTTTTAGGTTAACTCAGCTACTAAATCTGCTGTCTGAATTCATCAAGTTTTAGTTCTTTGTCTTTCTACAGTAGCGATCTCCACTTTTTTTCTTATTCAGATTTCCAACAAATCACTCCATTAAGCTGTGGAAAAGGTCATCAATGATCTTTTGCCAAATCCAGTGAAACCATAATGTTCATCTTACTTGACCTTTCTCTGATATTTGACACTGTTGATCAAGTCTTTTTTGAAAATTTTTTTCTCACATGGCTTCCATGACCATGTAATCTCCTAATTTTTCTCCCTACTCTCAGGTAATTTCTTCTTAGGTTCCTCTATCTGTCTTTCCTTTAAACATTCGTTTCCCAGATATTTTTTCTTATTTCATCCTTAACCACCCCGGGCAATTTCATATACTCCCATTGCTTTAACTATCTGTATATTAATGATTCCCAAACTTATAGCCCTAGTCTTCCACTCGCAGGAGCTGGTTTTGATTGAGATTTCTACATATCAAAGATAGAACAAATGTGTTTATTCATCTATCTCACTGAATTATTTATTCATCAGATATTTATTGACCATGTATGGTATATTAGGTAGTATTTTAGATGCTAGGTTGTCAGCCCTCCTGGAAATTACATTTTAGTGGAAGAGAAAAACAAACTATTAAATTTAATATAATGTCAAGTATTTATAACTTCACTGATAAAACACAAAGCAGTTTAAGGGGCTAGAGAGTGACCAAGGATGCTATTTTGGATAGGTTAGTCAGAAAAGGGCTCTTTGAGGAGATGTCATTTGAGCAGAGACATGATTCTCCTGTGGATGTGAACCTTATAATCTGGGAATATACAGTTCAAGGCAGCAGCTCCAGAGATCCTAATGTTTGGCTTGTTCAAGGAATATTAAGAAGGCCAGTGTTGCTGGAGTGAGGGGGGAAATGAGGGTGAAGAAATATGTAGAGACTAGAGTGTGTTGGACCTTGTAGTCCATGGTAAGGAATATGTTTTTTATTCTGAGATTTATGGGAACCTATTGAAAAATTTTAACAGGATAATAACATAGTTTCTGTTTATAAAAGATCTCTCTTGTTGCTCTATGGTAAATTGACTATAAATAAATAGGAATTTAAGAAGGGAGCCTTTTTCAAGAATTGAAGTACTCTAAGCAAGAGATGGTTATAGCTTAGACTGGGTGGTAGCAGTGGTGGCAATGATAAGCAGTTAAATAGTGGATTTATTTTGAAGGTTGAACCAGTAGTATTTGCTGAATTATTTGGTGTGGGTTATGAAAGAAGGGGGAAGGATAACTCCTAGGTATGGGGGCTGAGCAACTGAGGAAATAGGAATTGCCATTTATATTTTGGCCATGTTAAGTTTGAGACATTTATAAGATACCAAATGGATATGTCTATTGGCAATTGAATATGCAAGTCTGGAATTCAAGAGTTAGTTTACAGATAAACATATAAATTTAGGAGTTATCAACTTGTACGAGTATATGAGTTCTTCCCATAGAGACAGTAAGAAATAGAAGCTAAAGGATGACGGAGTCATAGAGCACTCCAATATTTAGAGTTTGTGAAGGGGAGGAATAGCTAGCAAAGGAGACTGACCAGAAGCTGCCAGTGAAATAGAAGAAACACCAAAAGAGGGAAGTGTTCTGGAACAGAATTGAAGAAAATGTTTCAAGCAGTTGACTAGTTAATTGGGTCAGATGCTCCTGAAAGGTCAAATGAGGTAAGGTCTGAGAAATGACAACAGATGTATCAAGATGGAGTTGTTGGGTGATCTTATGGAGAACTTTCAGAGGAGCAGTGGAGAAAATCTGATTCAAAAGAACTAGAGTTGAGAAGGTAGAGACAGGATAAACAACTATTTCAAGAAGTTTTGCTTTGAGAGGTACAGAGAAATGGGATTGTATTTGAAGGGGAATGTGGGATCTAGGAGATTTTTGTTTTGTTTTTTAAGCATTTTTTATTTATTTATTTTTTGGTGTCTAGCTAGTATGGGGATCCAAATCCTTGACGTTGGTGTTATAACACCATGCTTAACCAACTGAGCTAACAGGCCAGCCCTTTAAGCATTTTTCAAACACACCTTTTTACTTGATTAAACTCCATGAGATCAGTAATTTTTGTCTGCTTAGTTCACCAGTGAATTCTCTGCTCTTAGAACAGTGCCTTGAGTATAATAGATACTAAATACGTGTTTACTGAATTGACCTGAATTGGTAGAGGGAGAAATTGATGTAGGGAGTCAGGATAATTTTGAGAACAAAGAACCTTGAATAACAGAAAGAAATAAGGAAAGGAATCTTAAGTAAAAGGATTGGTTTTGGGAGTCGGGGAGTGATGACAAAGGATAGGTACAGATGCATGTAAGTTAGTAGATGTGGACAAGTATGTGGAAGTTCTCGTTGCTTCTATTTTTTGTGTGTATAAAATAGGAAACAAGATCACTTATTTCAAAAAGCTACTCTTTATTTCATTGGTCTAAATGAATCTAATTCAATGAGAAGAATAGAAATTAACATTTTTGAGCACTTATGCTCCAAGCACACCGTTCTATACTACTTTACATATTTTAATTTATCTAATTCTTACAATAACCCTATGAAGTAGTTACCCATAATGTTCTTTTCTTCAGTTTCCATTTCTTCAATTTCAGTCCCCTTATAATCATTTTGTTTTTCTTCTTTGAACTCTACCATATTCCCTTTAAAAGACAACAGAGTTAAACTGAAATTTACCAGGTGACCCAGCAATTCCACTCCTAGTTTCTACCCAAGAGAAATGAAAACATTTGTCCACACAAAAATTTGTTAAGAAATTTTATAACAGCATTATTCACAATAACCAAAAAGTAGAAATAATCCAACTGCTCATCAATTGATAAATGGATAAATAAAATGTGATATATTCAGACAATGGAATCTTATTTAGCAATAAAAAGGAACAAATCATTGATACATGCTACAGGATAGATGAACCTTAAAAACATTATGCTAAGTAAAAAAAAGCCAGACATAAAAGATCACATGCTGTATGACTATTTCTATGAAATGTCCAAAAAACTCTGGTCAGCCACCCAAACAACAACAACAACAAAAATGTCTAGAAAACTATAGAGACAGAAAGTAGATTAGTGGTTAACTGGGTTTAAGGGTAAGTTGGGGATTGGCTGCAAATGTGCAAAAAAGGCAATGAAAGTGTTCTAAAGTTGGATTATGGTAATAGTCACACAACTATGTAAATTTACTAAAAATCTTTGGGACATTTAAAATGGTGAATTTTTGTGGTACCTAAATTCTACCTCAGTAAAGTTGTTAAAATGCTTTAAAAACAGAGAAAACTAAGGAGAAAAAGTAGACAGATATCCACGCACATATGCACACTCTGAGAAAAGAAAAGCTCAACATAACTAGGCATTTTCTAACTTTCATAGCACTCTTATATATTATTCTTTTTTTTTATGACCGGCTGCACCGCGATCAGCCAGTGAGCGCATTGGCCATCCCTATATAGGATCCAAACCCGCGGCAGGAGCCGCTGCGCTCCCAGCGCTGCACTCTCCCGAGTGCGCCACAGGGCGGCCGTATATATTATTCTTTATCAGAGTTTTTGTGAGGTACTTACACAGTATAAGGAAAAGAGCTTGAACTTAAGATCCAAAAGGCCTGGGTTCAAATTCAACCTCTCCCATTTACTAATTACATACCTTTGGGCAAGTATCTTCATCCTTCAAATATCTAGTTCTTCATCTGTACATGATTGTAATATTTTATATCTTTCTAAGATGTCACGATAGAGTATGTAAAGCAGATTAATAATCTGTGACTATAAGAGGAATCAAGAGTTTCCTCAGGAGAAATAATACTAGTATTGATATTTTAAAAAATACATTGTACAAAGGGCTGACAGAAGATATAGCAGAAAAGGTGAATATTCTCATTGTGTTGTGCTAAATAATAAACTCATTTTTTTATGCTTTATTTTTAAAGATTGACTACTTGGTGTATTTTTACAGTGCATTAGGCCGTAAAAACTAGATTGTGACTTGAAATGTTGGTAGCTTTCAAAAGTAACCGCATAGTTATTAAATTTGTTTTCTTTTCCATTGAGAATCTAAAAAGTAACTTATACTTCTTATTTTATATAGTCCAGATTTTAGTACAGTTTTGAATACCTGTTTAAACCGAGGTTTTAGCAGACTTCTAGACAATATGGCTGAGTTCTTTCGACCTACTGAACAAGACCTGCAACATGGTAATAACTCCATGGATAGGTAAGATGACATATAAAAATATTATCATACTAATGAATGCTGTAAAAAAAAATGATGCTTTTGATGTGTATATTTTCTGTTCCAGGTAACAAAAGAAATCTTAGAGAATACATTTGAGAGCCTCATTTTTCAACAAATTAAATTGACTTCTTCATTAGCAGAAGCTTCTTCTGGATTCAATATTAAAACTTGCATTTTTTCCAAAAATGTTAACACTATATTGAAGTACTTAAGTTGAGAAACCACTTTTTTATAAGCCAAATTCCAATTAAACTCTTTAGAATACAAACCTGACAATGTATTTAAATTTTCATGTGTTCTCAAATACTATTCCAGTACTGCAAGCCATTATTGGCCTACATAATTCAATACTTTGATCATTATAACAACCAGGTATTTTTGTTGTAGATTCCCATTTGATAAATTATCTCCTTATAGTTCTGCAAATCCTTGTATATATTTATTTTCAATTATTATTATAGTATTAGAAATATTTAGTTACTGCAATTGTTAGTCATTTTAATCATAACTATTACTAAGTCATGGACTCATGTTGCCAGAAGGTGTCTTACAGTTTTATTATACCTTTGTCATCTCAACATGAGCACCATTGGTCTCAGAATTTACACTCTTTGAGGAACTCTGTTTTGTAGTTTTTTTATATCAGACTCAGAGAATAATGAGTACTAAATCAATGTTGAGTGACTATGGTCTCATTCGTTAAAATTTAGGGAAATAGTAATTGATATGCAGTATGTACCAGGGGACGTCAAAAAGTTCATGGAAAATGGAATTAAAAGATAAAAATAAGAAATATAAACTTTATTTCTCAACATAAGCTCCATAAAGTTCAAGACACTTTTGTAAGTAATGATACCAGCCATTTAGTCCATCCCTAAAGAACTGAGTGTCCTGGGAATTTAACCATGTCAATGCAGTCTTTTTTATATTATTAACTGAAGAAAAGTGGGTACTCTTTAAATGATTAAGAAACAAAAAGAATTCAGAAGGAGCCAAATCAGGACTGTAAGGTGGATGCCAAATGACTTCCCATTGAAACTCTTGCAAAATTGCCCTTGTTTGATGAGAGGATGAGCAAGAGCATTGTTGTGATAGAGAAGGATTCTCTGATGAACCGGCTTTTCTGGTTTTCTGCTAAAGCTTTGGCAAACTTTCTGCAAACACTCTCATAATAACTAGATGTTATCATTCTTTGGCCCTCTAGAAAGTCAATAAGCAAAATACCTTGAATATTCCAAAAAATGGTTGCCATGACCTTTGCTCTTGACCAGTTCACTTTTGTTTTGACTGGACCACTTCCACTTCTTGGTAGCCATTGCTTTGATTATCCTTTGTTTTGGGTATTGTACTCATGAAGCCATGTTTCATCTCCTGTTACAGTTCTTCAAAGAACTGCTTCAGGATCTAGATACTGCTTGTTTACACTTGATCTTAGCCAAAAGGCCGAGAAGCGATGGAGATACTGCTTGTTTAAAATTTCCTTTGAAAGCTCCACTCTTGTCTGCTGCTAATCTAGGAACAGCAGTTTTGACACTCATTGAGCAGAAAGTTTGCTCAACTGTAATTTTTCAGTCTGAATTGTGTAAGCTGAACCAGTTGAGATGTCTATCGTTTTGGCTCTCTGCTGTTAATCATCAGTCTGCTTCAATTAGGTCAGGAACAAAATTAGTTTTTTCATTGTGAATTGATGTGGATGGTCTACCAACTATGATCTTCATCTTCAGCATCAGTTTGTCCCTTCTTAAAGCAAATTATCCATTTATAAACTGCAGATTTCTCTGGGGCAAGTCCCCATAAACTTTTTGTAGAGCGTCAGTGATTTCACCATTTTTCTACCCAGGCTTCACCATAAATTTGATGTTTGTGTTCGCTTTAGCTTTAGCAGAATTCATGTTGCTCTGATAGAGGCTCTTTTCAAACTGTGGTCTGATCCTTCTTAATGCCTTAAACTAGATCTTGTTCAGACATGTTGTAGCAAGTTAGTATAACTTTATTTTGGTGCAAAAAATTTTGAAATCTGCATAGTTTGTTCATAATATACATTTTCCATGAACTTTTTGAAGATCCTCCTATGTGCAAAATCCAGTTTAATTGTTAAATACATAGGGCAAGAGATTATTTGCCCAATTCTCTGGGTCCCTTCTTTATTGCACAGAAAAGAATAACTTGGCAGTAGCATTGAGATTTGGAATGGTTAGAGCCATAAAGCTTATTTTCCAAAGCAATTTAAATATCACCCTAAAATATTTTTTAGAAATTATTTAAGTTATACAACAGCAATTTCAGCTCCAGACCTGTACTGTCTAAATCAAAGTGTTCCAGTTAATACAATTTCACCATAATTTATACCTAGCAAGGTATTAGTTATTTTCTAAGTAAGCCGTGATAAAGAATTGTTATAGTTATTTAACATGAACAAATACTTGATTTTATACAGTGAAGAATTACAACAATTACACTATAACCATATCAGCCATTCATAGTCCTCCTTTTCTGAGCTCCCATAGTACTCATTATCCTCACTTGCATGGAGAACCTACATGTGCTACCTTGAATTGATGTCTTATTCCTCAGTGACATTTTAAGCCTCCTCTCAGAATCAGAGATTACCTTATATCACTTTCATATCTCTTTACACACAGTAGACACTTGGTAGATATTTCCTGTCTAAATTTTTCTGTTTCATATTAATAACCAACTTCATGCTCCATGATTGAACACTGGAAACATTTTTATCATGCCTACTGTCATCCCTATTGTTTAACATGTTTGGGAAGTTTTAGTCATCATAGTTAGTCAAGAAAAAAGAAATAAGATTTTTAACTATTGGCAAAGACACAAAGTATTATTATTTATGTGTATTGCAATTAACAATCCAGACTCCTGAAGAGTATCAACTAACAAATGATGCAAACTAATAAAGGCTTAAATTATACACACACACACACAAATATATGAGGGTACTTCCAAAAGTTCATGGAAAGATTTGTATTATCTTTTCATTATATTTTTCTATAAACTTTCAGAAGTACCCTCATATATGTATATGTTATATATATAACATATGCTTATAATATGTGTGTATATTAATATATGTATAGTGAATATTTAAAATCAAAAGATTTTCTATCACCAGTAATAACCCAGTAGAAAATATAATGGATAAAGATAGAACCAAAAAGGAAAACTGTACAGACTTAAGGTATAAATATAGATGTAAGAATCCTAACTAAAATATTTGCAAATGAAATCCAGAAATATATAGCAACAGTAATAGCAGCCAATCCTTCTTCCATGTGCTAGTATGATGATAGGTATTTTTGGGAACACACCTCATTGAATTCTTAAAATAACTACAAAATAAGTACTAGTATTTTCCTCATTTTCCAGGTGAAGAGACTATAAGACATAGAAAAATTAAATACCTTCAGGTCAAACAGCTAGGAAGTGGTAAACCCTCGATTACTTCTGTCTAATATCAGTGTTCAATAACTTCTGTCTAATATTGGAGCCCAGAATTTTTAATGATTCTCTGACACTATGAGTCATTAAAGTTTAAAATGCAAGGAGGGTTAAAATATTAGGAAAACTATTATGGTAATCCATAATGGTAACCCATAATCAATAACTTCTGTCTAATGTCAGAGCCCAGAATTATTAATGACTAATTAAGGATTATTTTAAGAACGCAAAGAGGGTTAAAACTATGACTAATTAAGGTTTATTTTAAGAATGCAAGGAGGGTTAAAACATCAGGAAAGCTATTACAGTAATCCATAACATTAATAAGTCAATAGGACAAAAACATCATTTTCAGTGTTGCTGAAAAAGCATTTAATAAAACTTAACATTTATTATTGATAAAATCTCCTACTGGAAATAAAAACCTTTTATGTGATAAAAGAATATTTGAAATCAAAAGCAAATAGTAAAACATTATCAATAGTAAAAAACTAGACTGCTTTCCATTTAGTTCAGAAATAATATAAAGATGGTAACTATTGACATATTTGTTCAGCATCATTCTGTTATTCTAACCAATGCAGTAAGGCTAGGAAAAGACCAGTTTTGAGAACCAAATTCAGGAAAACCATTGACTTTTTTATATATTTATCTTGAAAATAGCAATTTACTGACTTTTTACTATTCTAATAAATTGTTAGTTGACTTTTGATTTCTAAGTTAAATTTATGCTCTCTTTGAAAATGGTATCACTTTTGGATGGGGAGAGAAAAAATCTATTGCAGTGGGACAATTGACATTCTGGGCAGAAGCCATATGGCAAAAACTGAAGACAGGGGGATCAAGGTACACGTGAGGACCTGGAAGGAGGCTGGTGTGGTGGCCAAACAGAACTAGGAAAAGGGTGGTGTGAGATGAAGCTGGTTGTTATCCTGAGAACACTGGGGAGCCACTGGAGAGCATAGAGCAGGAGAGTGACATGATGGAATTTACATTGTAGGATCACTTTGATTACTTTGTGAAGAAGGAATTGGGGAAGTGGGGGGTAGGGCAGGATATAGCAATGAATGAATGAAGATTTTTAAAAATCAATTCAACAGGTATTTATTGAGCAACCACTGTACACCAGGCTCTTTACTATGTGCTGGGATAAGACAGTGAATAAGATAAACATTGTACCTAACCTCCCAGAGATTGTATGATAGTGGGGGGGAGAGACAGCAAACAAGTAAACAAAAATTGCAACGGATTTTTAAAAGTGCTTCAAAGGTACCATGAAAGAGAATAATGCCTGATTTCTTCAGGAATACATAAATCTTCACACTTCCTGTTTTCTTTTCAAGCATTACCTCAAATCTCAGCAGAGCACACTGGTTAGACACCATAGCTTCAGCATTTTCATGATATTCAAAAGGAAATTTTTAGTGTAGCCCAGGTTAAAATGTATGAAATGTCATATTTAACATAACTAGCTAAAACTACAACCCACACACAAAAATACTTTCATCATTTGTCACTGTATTACACACAGTCATACACAGATGTATTCATTTATTCATCCAACAAATGTTTACTGAGCACTTACAAGTTAGAAATACATTGCTGTGTCCAGGCTTAGCTTGGACTAGGTTGGCAATGAGCAAAAGTAGACATTTTTAAAGAAATATTTAAGATAACTGATTGGATATAGGCAGGAGAAGGAAGTACAAGAATAATGCCCAGGTTTCCTACTTGTACAGCCTGATAGATAATGCTGTAGTTCACCAGGAAAAAAAACCATTCAACTTTGATAGTAAGTAAGAGAGATACAGATTTAACCCATAAGATACAATTTTCACGTACCAAAGATTAAGTAAAAAGATAATGTTCAATATAGAAAGAAGGCATAATGGAGCTGATAGTCTTACATACTGCTGGGGAAGCAGGTGGCATTTGGCAATATATATTATAAGCTTAAAAACATTGATATTCTTTAACCCAGTAATTCCTTGTTTATACAAAGTTATTTATATTAAGGAAAATTAGGCAAAAATTTAGATGCCCAACTCTAGGGAACTGATAATATACATTGTCACAGCTAGAGGATGGATTACTATATAATAATTAAATAAATGACAATCAGAAACTTTAGAAGAAACTTTAATAAGATGGAAAAATGTTCATAACAATACTATGCAGAAACAGTATGCTTGATAGGTTAGAGTTTTGTGTTTAAAACACACACAAAAAACCCCGTAGATATGTACAAAAATTACCAGAAGAAATTAACCATGATGTCAATTGTAGTTATTATTTCTTGGTGGTAAAATGATTGGTTATATTGTCTTCTTAATAAATTTCTGTAGGTATTCTTCAATGACTGCGTATTACTTTTATAATTAAAATGTTAAATTCCTGTGAGATGATTTCAGAAAATAATTATTACTGTGATGACTTTTCAGTCTTTCCAGTGTCAGCCTGCCATTAGCTAAGATAATTCCGATAGTAAATGGACAGATCCATTCAGTTTGCAGTGAAACCCCTAGTCATTTTGTCCAGGTAAGTTTGGGGGTATTATTAAAAACAAATTGAATTCTTGGTGTGGCATGTTTGTCTAATTCTTGGCTGTGGTTTTTATTCAAAAAACTCAAAATTCGGAACCATATATAGAATGTATTAGAATGTCCATGAGAATAATGTATCATAGCATATTTATAAATTTGAAAGCACCTTTCCCCGTGTTATAGTTCAACACCTGTTGAAATGCATTTTAGTCTATGTATATTCTAGTCGTCAGTTGAATTTATGTAGCATTAATGTTTTGCATTAAGCTGTGCTAGTAAAAAGATTGAGACTTGAGGCAGATCAATGATCCAGTTTCTCAAATTTTGAGAAAAACTAAAAAATTTTGTGGAGAAGTAAAGCATTTTAGTAATTAATAAAATTTTTATAACTATGAATAGTGCAATAATCTACTCACTAAAAGCTGCATAAACAATGGGTTATTTAAATTTTTCACTAGACTACCTATAACCCCATCTTCTTTCTTAGGAAAGAATTTGGAATTCTTATCCTAAACAGGATAATTTTGAACCTGCAGGAGTTTTTTGTGTGTGTGAGTCATTTGTGAACCTGGAAACTATAAGTAAAAAAATTACTTGCAGCTCACCTCAATTGCAAATTGTTGCAATAATGTACAGTGAGAAGAGACCCTAAGGCCTAAGTGTAAAGACAGCATCTTCTTAGTGTCATTTGACTCAGACAATTTGGTGTATCTTCTGTGTGGACTCTGTCCTCTTGGGAACATGGAGAACATTGTGATGAGGGTTATATTTCTTCCTTTCACCACAGTGCCATTAGCTCGTCCTTCACATGCATATTGTCCCGCACTTTTAAGTCTTGCATGTCACCTTTCTCCCCTGTAAGAGCTGGACATTCATATTGCAGAAGAGATAGTGAATAAGGCTGATCTTGTTTTACTGAAATTTAAGCTTCACATTTATATCACCGTGAGAAAAAAGGTGGTAACTCCTGGCATTTAAACCTTACCTTTACCTTTCTCAACTTCTGTAGAAGTCTCTGGCTTGACCAGTAAGTGGTTCATTTTAACAGATAAGTGGGAAATACTACCAAGAGTAAAACAACATTATCAGCCTTAATGCTTAAGTAATTTGATGTGCAACATTCAAAAAAAATTTTTTAACTTCCAGGCTCCGACATAGTTTATGTACTACATTTTAATTAAAATCTATATAATTTATAATAAAAACAAACAGTCTCAATCTAGTAAAAACACCACTGATAATAATGTTTAGTAAAGTTTTTTAGTGTGACTGGATGTAGATTAAATTTGTATGTAGACCATTGATTGACAAGGCTTTATTTATCACCAGTTTTTTAAACTATAATTTCTGTAAGTTAAAATACCAAGTGGTCTTCTTAATAAATTGTCTTATGCTCTGTTATTGCCATTTATCTTTCATAAAGCCTTTGCCTTGATTAGAATATGTCAATTTACTTAAAATTAATTTTAATTTTAATTTTCACATTACTGCTACTACTTCAATCACAAAGGTGTATAGGAGATCCTGTTGTAAGAATGCAGTAGAGCAGGGGTTGGCAAATTTTGAAAAAGGCTAGGTAATAAATATTTTAGGCTTTGCACATCATACATTCTCTGTGGGAACTACTCAGCTCTGCTCTGGTGGTGTGAAAGCAGTCATAGACAATACATAAACATATGAATGGGGCTATTTTGATAAAATTATATACAAAAACAGGCAGCAGTGGATTTGGCCTGCAGGCCACACTTTGCTGATCCCTATGGTAGAAGGTATTAGGATGGTACTATAGCTGGGGAAGGTAGGAGATGGAAGAAGCAGAAAACAATTGTGAAACCTGCTTTTTGATATTATTTTCAAATTGCTTGCAAATAACATAAGGAAACAAATTATTTCAGATTGCTTTCAAATAATATTTGGAGCAAGCTTTAATAGTCTGAACCAACCCTGTGATACATATTTTTAGCTCAGCCTACTAACAACATATACTGGAAGCTGCATCAGGAAACAGTTCTTGAACAGACTTGCAGTCCTTATTATAAAGCTGGAGTCAGCAAACTATGACTTATGAGCCAGATCCAGCCAACCACCTGTTTTATAAATTTTATTGGATGACAGTTATACACCCATTAGTTTATGTATTATGGCTGCTTTGCACTACAATGGTAATGTTTCTCAGCTTGTCCATACAACTCTTCTAAGTAAAAAAAGGGAAAAGAAACCACAGACCTCCAATGTTTAAATTATTTTAATGTATAAATAAAAAACTATATAAACTCCTTAAGCTTAGAGCTTTTTTGTAACTCAGAAACCAAAACATGTTTGTCATTAAATGGAATCTAAACTAGAAAAATCAAATACACCTTACTATAATATGGCTGATGGCCACAAATTCATTGTTCCAAAGTGAATATGGACCTATTGATGTTGTTGGGCATTCTACCTGCTTCTTGTACACCTGACTCGCTGGGTACTTTTTTATCTACTGTTTTCTGAAACCTTTATTTGTATTGTTTGATTTACATGATTTGGCCTTCACTTGAAGGATTTTCTGCCTCTGTTGTAATGCTACTTGGAGCCAACAAGAACATAAACATAAATACAAACAAAAGCCCCTAAGTTAGGTACAATACTAAGTTATATGTTTAATTTCGAAGTGATCCAGAGTGTGCTTGAGTTTCTTTTTCTATTTTCCTAGAAAGCAAAACAGAAAATCTCCCCTCAAATTCTTGGGCCCGAAAGTATGTCTGTAAATCCTGGTTTGAGAAACATGGATTTGAGAAACAATGGAACACTGTGTTTCATTGAATACCCGTACACGGTGTTTCACTGAATACCCGTACACGGTGTTTCACTGAATACCCGTACACGGTGTTTCATTGAATACCCGTACTGAATACTTGAAACTAAATATATCAAGTTCTCTGATGAGAGAATTGAACCGTTTCTCATTGAGAAAAGGCTCTCAACCTTTTGTGTCATGGACCCTTTCAAAATCTAGTGAAGCCTATGGACCCCTTCTAGAATAATTCTATAAATGCATACAATAAAACAATGTTTTAAAGGAAACAAATTATATACAGTTTTCAAAATACCTTATAAAATCAAATTTATTTTTATTTTTTTATTTTTTTTTAGCATCATGGGAGTTTTATTGGAAGTGAATTTTTAACTATCAATACAAATGTTAAAATCAAATTTATGATATAGCAATATTGCTTCTTTATTCATGCATTAAACAATATGTAATGGGAGTTCTGATAACTTCCATAACTGTCATATGATAGGAATTGTCTGTGATTTCTGTGGAACACAAATTGACACATCCTGCTAATACTATCACAATTTGTTGACTACATTTATAATTGAAAGAAATGCTAGATTTTAGAGGTTAATGAAAATAAAGATGTAATTTTTTTCTCTTATTTTTATTTTCACAAATCCCTGGGGTGGCGGGGGGGGGGCAAGAACTCTTACTGTAATGTGTGTGTGTGTGTGTGTGTATGGGGTTTGTATATGTGTGTATACATAGAATAATCACATACTACTTTAGATCTTCTAGAAAGTAATATACCTCAACCATGTTGTGTCACCTTCTAACGAAAGTACCTTTAATCTTGTACCTTTAGTATTGTAATCGTTTATTCAAAAGATACTTATCTAGCACTAGTCATACACAAAAATACATTTGAAGACTGTCTTGGGTTTTTTTCCTCAAAGTCACACCTGAATATTTATAATACCATCATCCCTCATATAAGAACCTAAACAATAAATATCTCCTAGAATTTATTATAAGAAAAAATAATCCTTTCCTTAAATGGTTTTCTTCTTGATCTTATCTCCTACAAAACTTAGAGCTAAATTCATTGCTTGATTGTAGAAATGAACTCAAATTATACTTTGTACAAACTGTAATGTTATATTGTCATCTTTGCTAGGATCTGTTGATGATGGAACAAGTGAAAGACTTCGCTGCTAACGTGTACGAAGCTTTTAGTACCCCTCAACAACTGGAGAAATGATTTTTCCTTTAAGAAGAACTACGGTGCGATTCATTTACTTTTAAAAGTACACTAAACAAATCACCTATACCTAGAGTGACAATTTGTTACCAAAATGCCTAATAAAAATATATTCTTAATCAAAGACATTTCATAATGAAATAGATTTATTTGGCATCTTAATATATTTTTTTAAATTCATCAACCAGTTTTGTGGGCATACCTAAATGTACACACAATGCACGTATCAGAATTGTTAATAGTTTATTACACCACGGATATTGGTTCCAAACTAACTAAAAACTAATGTAGATACTTTTTAATATATATATATAATGTGAAATGCAGTGTACTTTGACATTAATGCTGAGGAAAAATCTGTTTAGTAAATAGGTCAGGATGTGTAAAGTTTGGAAAATATACTATTTAACTAATGAAGTTCTCTGGACTGCAGTAAACAGGAGTGAATTAGACTTTTCTCCAGTTACATTTACCTTTCAAAGGAATAAATTATTTGTCTCAAATACACCCTGATGGAGGTCTTTTCTTCGTATAGAAATTAATGAATTTTAACAACTATGATCAGGTATTTTTTTCTTTGCTACTTTTTCTCACTATTCTTTACTATATTTTCTAAGGCTTTGTTAACAAACCTTAGAAATTTACATATTGATTTAGAGGCTAAAATTGTGTTGACACCGTTTATTCACAGCTATTATAAAATACAGGTACATAGTTTTATTCATTTGTATGTAAATAATTTTAATAACTTTGTATTGATTTTGATTACAGCGAATATCTTATTGCAATAAACTATTTTAGTAAAATGTGCTTTTTTTGAGTTAATACTTTTCAGCCATTAATCTATTTGTCCCAAAGCATTTTGCATTATTTTGGAAGAGAAAGCATGCTAGTTTTTAAGTTTCATTTTAACTGGTAATATAGTTTGTGCTTTCTTTTAATGTTTGTTTAGAAAAAATAGCGTTACCTTCTGAAAAAGAAATATTTCATTGTCTCTAGTAAATCTATACTTCTGCATTTAGATGGGTAATTAGGGCAGAAATAAATTAATCATTATGTATCATTAATATATCAGATATATTTTCAGTAATACAGAATATTTTCAGTAACCTCGTTTTATGTTCCTCCAACATGACATATAGCTAAATAGAAGGTAGAAGAGACCTCATAATTCATTTTCTAAGGCCTGGGTAGGTCTGGAGCCAACAGCTAGGGAATCTGTGTCTAGAATGTTAAAAAACAAAAAACAAAAAAAACCTGGTATGAAAGTGGAGAGGAGGGCTAATGCCTCTAATCAAAATTTGACAGATGTAATGGTGTCATTCTAATTAGGGTGAAGGAAAAATTGCATTTTAGAAAATTAGGCATCGTGTGTGTAATAGTGTGTGCATCTCTTCCAGCAGTACTAACCCAGGATTTCATTCAGGAAAAATTTGAGACTGAACAGGTGTGGCCTTGTAAAGACAGAAATTTGATCAGCTGAAAATTGTCACCTAGGATCATCTGCAGGGTTGTGGGAATTGAAGAGATGACAAAGTAAAAACCACTTGTATTTAAAGTGAATTGCTCTTAGACATTACCAATTTGCCTTCTAATAGGAATCCTCTTGTCTGAAACCCTTAGTAGTTTGGTTAATCCAAAAAGTCATTTAAAGCAGGATATCATATATAAATATATTGTTAGGCATGTTAACTTTAGGATGTCAGTTTCTTTATTTGCCAAGCCTTTTCTAACTTTTCAGTATAGATCTGCTGAGCTGGGGCATTGGTGGTATAGTGGCTAGCATAGCCACTTTCCAGTATATGTCTACTGATAGGAGTTCCTGTTCAAATCACACGCACTACATTACATAGGAGTGAACCAGAGGTGAAGGATTCTTGTAGCTTTTTACTATATTTCCCCCCAGTCTTTAAGAACTATTTTGCCTACACTTAATTAACCATTAGCTTTTTTAAAAATAAATTTTTTTCAAGGCAACACACTTTTACCTAGTCTTTCCAAAGTATTCAACTTGGCTTTCACAGAAACTACAGCTCTTCACACTCATGTCACCAACTTGTATAATCATGACAAAAAGTTCAAGTGGCATAATCAATTCAGTAATTGTATTAGTTTCCTGGAGTTGCTATAACAAATTACCACTAACTGGGTGGCTTAAAACAACAGAAATTTATTCTCTCAGTTCTGGCAACAAGAAGGCCCAAATCAAGGTGTCAGCAGGACTATGCTCCCTCTGAAGCTTCACTCTAGGGAAGATATTTCCAGTCCTTCTTTGTCTCTTCTAGCTTCTGGTGGCTCCAAGGCATTTCTAGGCTTAGCAGCATAACTCCAACCTGTGCCTCATCTTCACAAGGCCATCTTCTGTGTGTCACTGCATTTAGAACCTATCCACATCCAATATGAACTTATATCAATACTTATCTTCATCTGCAAAGAAACTATTTCCAAGTAAGATCACATTCTGAGGTTCCAGGTGGACATAAATTATTGAAGAACACTGTTCAACCCACAAGTCACAAATTCAACTAACCATTGGTAAACATACATTGCAGCAGGTGGGAATGGAAGTGCAGGGTGTGCCTTCTAATTGAAAGCCTGCACTTGTCCTAGACATCGGTCAGTATCCTTTTCCAAGGAAAGGGAGAGTAGCTGTTAATCTAGTGAGTTGGTTAAATGGAGATGACTTAAAACTGCTTCTACTTTTTTTATTTCAAACTTATATAAATGCGTTTGTTACTGTATGTATAAAAATTTGATATGAGCATTTACATATTTGTTTAGAAATTAGGCAGAAAGATTATTATCTAACCAGGTCTTTTTCTTACAAAAATGAAATGAGCAGAAGGCAAAACATCTGTCATGTTTTCTACTCTCCTAATTTATATTTATTGGAATAGCATGACTTTTTAGAGCAGTTGTGTTGCTTCAATGTGGCACGCATAAGAAAATGAGATAAAATTTTATTAAAGTGACATCCATATTCAAAATGGTAAAATCAACATCAACATCTAGATTATTCAGTCTACTAATGTTCTTTGGTTTGCCTTCAATATTTCTCTAGTCATTAAAGGTAAATCAAAAGTCACTGGAATTCAAACAAGCCATTTTTTACCATTAGTAACTCTAGGAAGAGGACTTACTGATTAGAGGATAAAAACTATTGGCTTAATATAGGTAATGAGAGGTCTGATTTTTAATTATTCTTGCCCGCCGTACCACAAATAACTCAGAATTTGCTGGAGAGTTTTTGAATCCTTGTAGAGACCCAGCTGTAGTATATTTTGCATGTGAGCAAGATACCCCTTAATAAATTTAAATTTGGGGTCTCATACCTTTTCTTATATAGTGTCTGATTATTGGCAAAGCATTCTATCAGTGCCTCTGAAGGCTGAGCTATATTTTATCATTTAATTCCCTCATAGCTTCTTATTAACTAAACCCCATATCTAACTATAATTTGCTTAAACATTTCGATTCCTTTCCTGTATTCTCAACTTTAAAAGGCAAAGATGGACAGGGTAGGAATTTAAGTGGTTGGCAGGTTTTAGTCTCAAAAATATTTTTTCAAATAAACAGATGTATTATTCCTGTTACAAAATACCTGAAGCTGTGTAATTTACAAATAAATGAAATTTATTTCGTACAGTTTTGGAAGCTGGGAAGTTCAAGGTCCAGGGAACATATCTGGTAAGGGCTTTCTTGGTGGGAAATCTCTACAGGGTCCCATGGCAAGCAGGGCATCACAGGTGAGAATCGGGTGAGCAAGAGAGTTAACTTCTGACTTGCTCTCCTTTTAAAGCCATCAGAACCATGCCCATTATTCCATGAATGGACCAATCCATTCACCAGGTCATAGTCCCCACAATCTAATAATCTCTTAAAGGCCTCACCTTTCAAATACCATAGTTGGATTTCCCACCCTCCTAACACTCTTACAATGAGGGTCAAGTTTCTAATAAATGAATTTTGGGGGGACACATTTAACCCATAGCAACAGGTGAGCCTACTTTTGTGTTAAGATTCCTATTACGCTGTTTGGTTTGAGTTTATTTTGTTTTCCTTTTTTGTTTTTCTTAGTCTAGTGTTTGGGATCATGTAAATCTATGCACACTGGATCTCTAATAAAATGTTAACTGGGACTTAAGACTACTAAAGTATTTATCCACATAAACACTTTGGCATGGTTTCAAAACTTTGATAGGTGCAGGAGCTTCAACAATGAGTAATTTTTTTTAGATTTTCAACCTTAGTGTGATTTTAGGAAATAAAAATAATGAATAGTACTTTATTTCACTCTCTCTTTGAAGGATTTTTGGAAACAATGAGATGTTTGCATTTGATTAATGTGTCAAAATGGAACCTGTAGCACCTCAAATAAAGATATGGCCATATGAACACCTTTTGTTGAGGTGGATAAGTTCTTTAATCAGTTTTCCTTTAAATTTAGATCAAAATCAGTATTATTTGTGTTTCATTCTTAGGGCAGATCTGAATAGACTTCCTAATTTTCAACTAGGTTTTCAACTCCTGTTTGCTTGAAGGAAAATACAGTAAGCAAATTTATGAATTTAAATTGGACCTCAAATTAGCTCATCTACAAAAATAGATCCAAACCTCTAATTCCACACTTCCTCCACCCCCCAAAAAACTGGAAGAATATGTACTAAAATATTAATAGTGGTGATCCGAGTGGTGATTTTATCTTTGAGCATTTCTGTATGTTTCAGAATGTCTACATTGAACATATATCAGTTTTATAATCAAGAGAAAAAAGACTTTTTTTTTTTGTTTACAAGGAGACAAGTACTGGAAACATTGGAAATATATGTTTGGTCAGGTTTATTATATACATACCACTTGTATCAGTATGGTAGGGCTACCATGACAAAAAAACCACAGTCTGGGTGGCTTAAACAACAGAAACTTACTGTCTCACAGTTCTAAAAGGCGAAAGTCCAAGATCAAGGCAGGTTGGTTTCTTCTAAGGCCTCTTTCCTTGGCTTGCAGCTGGCTGCCTTCTCGCTGCATCTTTACATGGCCTTTCCTGTGAGTGCTTGCATCCCTGGTATCTCTTCCCCTTCTTATAAAGACACCAGTCCTACTGGATTAGGAACCCACCCTTATGACCTCATTTAACCTTAATTACCTCTTCAAAAGTCCTATTTCCAAATACAGTCACATTGCAGGCTAGGGCTTCACCAAAAGAATTTGGGGAGAACACAATTTAGTCCTTAACACCACCAATTCCTAGCTGCTGTAAAACAAAAAAATCTCCACTTCTGAGTTAAACATGGAAACAAATTCAGTGTGAAGAGACTTTAGTGGCAAAGTTCTCTGGAGAGTTAAAATATTTACATGGGTAATTTAGAAAAGAGGGCTGAACTGCATAAACAATTACTTGATTTTTTTTTTTTTTTTTTGAGCAATTTTACATTTACTTTCTCCACATTCTACAATTATAGAAACCTGGTACTTCCTAGTCTTAGCTGTAACTGCAGCATGGGCCACTCTGCTGCACTTCAGACTACATTAGTTAGTGCTAGAGTCCACCCCCATTTACAGGGCATCTGATGAAAGGTTAGCTGTGGCAATTCTACCATAATACCATTTTGCTCCGAAGAAACCCACTTAAGTGACTGTCCATGTCCCAGTAGTATTACCTGAAATTTAAAAACATACATGCAGATGTCAACAAATGCATCTCTTTGACTCACCCACTTTCAGTTGGGACGGAGTGATTGGTATTTCTAAAAAAAGCATTGTACACAGGAGATTCATTTTTTTAACCTTTATTTAGTGATTCATAAGGTGTTTTAACTCTTGAGTGAACACATCTATCTTGCTCCTATGTTCTTGCTCCTATATTATGCTCGAGGGAAATGAAAGTGTGGAGGGGTTGGGGAAGAAGAATTGTTAAGGCTGAATAGAGAGTCAGAGTGGGGGAAATTCTGAAGACAGGATCAGGGATAGAAAACGACTCTGGGTGCAGTCTGCCCAACCAAGGCCTTCCCAGCTCTTACACACAATGCTTGAAGAAAGGCTCCCCTCTCCTATCCAGCCACCGTTCCTCCCCAGATTTTCCAATAATGTCCATTAATCATTAATACATAAATTTGATCAATTATTACTGTGATTGTTTTATATCCTTAGTGCTAATGATTATACCATGTGAACTGAAATAAGTAGTTCTCTAAATATTCTAGGGTTATTTTGAACCATAAAACTTTGCTTATCAGGTGGATCAATACGACAGTACTTCAAAAAGTTCATGGAAAAACAATTGAAAGATAATATGAATCTTTCCACAACCTTTTTGAAGACCCCCCCTCTTACAAAAACAAAGTTCATGAACTTTTAAATAGTGATATTAACTGGTGACAAAGAGAACAGATAAAATTAAGATAATCAATGTCATACTCAGGCATACTCAAACTGTAATTAAACGTTAGATTTAAACTCCATCTTCCTTCTACGTGATCAACCACAAGTGTTAGAAGTGACACGTGGAAAGGTGATACAAGGAGAACCATATCAACAATTCAAAATACGTCAATATAAACTCAATACCAGACCTGGTGGCTACAACAGTCAGATTAATCTTTAACTTTCTCCAAGATTTTTTAGAGACTTAAAATGGAAGGGTCATGACATCTTACTTTATTCAGATGTGTTCTGGGGTGGGGTGTCAGGGGAAGTATCTAAATTCCAGTTTTATGAAAAGGACCATTTTATATGCATGCCATGAACTTGAAAAACACAGAATGACTGTAAAGAACAATATCCATTTTACACTGATATGCATAGAGGAAGCTGTCAAGTTTGAAACAAAAAGTTTCAAAGATTTTGGCCAAACATTTGCCACTGATGAAGTTCATTTTAAAATTACTCTTGTGAGGTATAAGAGGAACACATATATAAGGCTAACTTGAAGTTAAAACAAAAGTTATTTTTTCATCAGGATATTCTAGTCAGCAATTTACAGGAACAATAAAGATAAAATTCCTTCTTACCTCTGTTGCCCCCGGAGTAGCTTTGGGTTGGCCAAGAAATAACTGTCCTGATATGGGCCATTTAAGAAAAATGGCATAGACCAATTTTTCTTTAGGTTTGGATGTGTACCTGATTAAAAGAAAAAAATAAAAAGCATAGTAACAGGTAACATCCCATGGTTCTAATTATTTATGGGTCAGGTCTGGAATTATTTTACAGAGATACTTTCATTTAGTAAATGTCTCCATTAATAGAAGGGAAGGAAAGATAACTCCATGGTGGTATAAAAAGCAACTCCCTCTCCCACACCTCTAATTCTAAAAGGAAGATTGTGAAAGAAAAATATTTTCCTGGGCTAATACTCCTCCTTTTCATCAGATGGATCTTGTGGAGTTGAAAAAAGGGTGGAGGGAACTAAGGGGGTAGGATGCAAGAGCTAGATGGCTTTCCACATACTGATTCAAACGTTTATATTTGTTCATTCAAATAATATGCATGTGTCAACACTGTGCCTAGTACTGTGCTTTACGTTAGGGATCCAATAGAAAACAAAACGCATATAGTACTTGCAGAGCTTAGACTAGAGTAGGCAAGGCAGACACTAAATAATCACACAGATAATATAAAAGTATGAGTTTTGATAAGCACTATGAAAGAAAGGGAAATTGAGAGATTACAACAAAAGGATCACTTTAGATTAAACCATCAGAAAGAAGTCTCTCCATGAATATGACATTTAATCTCAGACTTAAGGGATGGATGAAAACAAAGGAAAAGGTAAGAGGGACATGCTCTAGATGAAGAAAACAATTAATTATTCATTCGATTAACAGTATTTATTGAAATCTTAAAATGCTAGTCACTGTTTCAGAGGTAGAGATATAGCACTGAATAAAGTCCCTGTCCTCACGGAGCTCACATCCTAGTGGGAGAAACTGGAATGAACAAATTAATATACGTCAGATGATGACTAAGTGCTATGGAAAAGCTGAAGCCAGGTAAGAAGGACAGGGCATGGTAGGCTGGAAAGGAGGGGTCTGGGGTGTTATTAGAAGTAGAATAGTCAGGGAAGACTTCTCTAGAGGCAGTGTTGAGACCTGAAGAACAAGGGAGAGCCATGTCAGCGTCTGGAGAAGGAGCCCTCGAGGCATGGCAGCCAGTGCAGGAGCTGTAGTCCAAGAGGATGCTTGGCCTGCTGACACAATAGCAAAGACAGCAGAGTGGCCGAAGGAGGGAGCAAAGGAGAGAGGTATAGCAGACAAGATCAGAGGGACAGCAAGGAGCCAGATTTTATAGAACCTTGTAAGCCTTTCTAAGACCTTGCTTTTTCTCTGAGATGGGAAGCCACTGGAGAAATTTGAGCACAGGAGTAGCATAACCTGACATTCTGTAAAAGTTTATTCTGATTGCTTTCTGGAGGATGGATTGCTTTGTGTGACAGGGGTAGAAATGGAGACTAGTCAAGAAGCTTCTGAAATAATCCAGGGGGAGAGACAATGGAAACCAACAGGTGAGGTTTGCCACAGAGAGGATGAGAAGTGGTCAGACTCTGGGTATATTTCAAAGATAGAGATGATGATATCTAATGATGGACTGGTTGTGGGATGTAAAAGAAAGGAGAGTGTAGAGCTCTAAGGTTTTTGGCCTGACCTGAAAGGATGAAACTACCATTTACTGAGATAGGGAAAACCATGGGTGGAGCTAGTTTGTAGCAAAATTTTAAAAATCAGGATCTCAGTTTTGGACATAACAGGTTTAAGATGCTTATGCATCCAAGTGGAAACGTTGAGTAGGAAGTTAAATATATAAGGCTGGAGTTCAGAAAGAGATCTGCACTGGAAATGTACATGGGAAGTACATCGATATGGCATTTAAAGGCATGAAAATGGATGAGATCACCTGGGGAACTAAGATAAATCGAGAATAAATGTCTAAGGACTAAGTTTCAGGGCACTGCAAGATCTAGAGGTTGGGAAAATGAGGTGGAATCAGCAAAGAAGACTAAGAAGGAGCAGCCAACAGGTACGATGAAAACCAGGAGAGACAGCCATCAACTGAGGCAAACGCTCCCAACAAGTTCAGAAAATGAGAACTGGGAACTAACGACTAGATTTGCAAGGGAGAGGTTACTGTGGGCCTCAGTGACAGCAAGTTTGTGGAGTGTGGGGGCAGAAACCTGACCAGAGTGGGTTCAACAGAAAATCCGGAGCAAGAAATCAGAGAACGGGTAAAAACAATTCTTTCAAGATGTCTTACTATAAAGGAAAGGAAAACCATAGGAAGGTAGCTAGAAATATAAGTAGGGTCAAAAGAGTACCTTTTTAAGATGAGAGAAATAACCCTACTTACAAAGGGCAGTGAAACCACTCTGTATGATACTGTAATGGGGAATACATGACATTATGCATTTGACAAAACCCACAGAACTGTGCAACACAAAGAGGGAACCTTAATGTAAAACTGAGTTAATAATAATAGATCAGTATTGGTTCATAATTGTAACCAATGCACCACACTAAGATTAAGATATTAATAATAGGAGAAACTCGGGGAGGGGGGGAGGTATGAGAACTATCTGCACTATCTGCTTTCTGCTCAATTTTTCTGTAAACCAAAAACTGCTAAAAAATAAAGTCTATACAAAATAAATAATAAAAAAGGGAAAAATTGAAGATGAGGCACAAAAGGGGATCATTGCTCTAACAATCCTTGAGTGGATGATTTGGGATGGGATCCAGGACACAAGGGTTGGCCTTAAAGCCAAATGTGAGATAATTTGACGTGTGTGTGTGTGTGTGTGTGTGTGTGTGTGTGTGTGTGTGTGTGTGTGTGTGTGTGTGTGTGTGTGTGTGTGTGTGTGTGTGTGTGTGTGTTTCTAGCCACATTTAGCTGTCTGGGGGCAAGCATGGAATAAGTAGACCTGAATTTAATCAAAGTTGATGTTCTGTCAAGTGAGTGTGACACAGGGAGAGAGGGCTAAGGACTTGAGGCTATATGCAATGGATCAGCTACAGTGATGGGCTGCAGAATCTGACCCGGATAAAGAAGAGAAGACATGAGAGGGCTGAGGGACAGAGAAAAGGTGATAGGATTAAGGATGGTATGATCATTGCATTATAGAACCCTTCAGAAACCAAAGTGCTATGTGGACTGAGCTGAAATGTAAGAGGTGGTAGCAAGACAGTAGAATGCTTCATATTAAAACCATGGAAGAGGAGCAGTTATTGGTAGTGCAAGGCCTAGGTAAGGTATAACCAAAGGAAGGGGTAGGAAAGGCAGAGGGGACAGGGTCCCTAGAAGAGAGGCGGTTCATCAAATTAGAAGAACTGCAAATATGGGTACTAAAATCACGAAGAATTATGTTAAGAGTAGTACTGGGGACAGGGACAGTGAGCCAGTGCTAAATTCACAAAAGACCTTAAGGATTCACCTGGGAGTCTGTAGGTGACTGCAGGAGGAGAGAAGGCATGCACCATGACCCTGGGGCGGGAAAGTACTCCTAGAGTAAGAAGGGACAGCAGGGCCACTTGGGGGCAGGGAAGTTATTGGAAGCCAGACACATGGCTTTAAGAGCCACATTAAATATTTTGGATTTTATCTTTATTTATTGAAATAAACACTAAACAGAATAATGGTTAATGATTGAAGTCTCAGATCAGCTAATCTCATGTTCAAATAAAGTACAGAAATTCCAAAACCAGATTTAAACTATCCTCTGTAACATGAGAGATCGGTACTGAAGTCTCATTATGGCTTCTCCCTGATCTAACATTCTAAAACTCAATTCTAAAATACGAATTACTTCTTTCTGTCTAGATTGCCTGACTTTACTTTCTTCAATGAGTTGACAACGTTTTAAGTCCTAAGTCAAGTTAGACTGAAGAACATTTAATCTAATCTTTTGATTTATATTTGATCAAGCAGTACTCTTAGGTGGTGACACAAGGTGAATTGTTAGAACTTCTCTAATACTACCCTTATTTATATGTGTTAGACCCCACATCAAAAGCCATCATATATGCAGAGTCTGAATTCAAGTACTCATTGGCACACAGAACCTTCCCAAGTACAGAGAGAAGCCTGAGGCAAGGCTTTTAAAGAATATCCTAGTTAGGGGCTGGCTGGTTAGCTCAATTGGGTATAGTGTGGTGCTGATAACACCAAAGTTAAGGGTTTGGATCCCCATACCAGCCAGCCACACACACACACACAAGATACTAGTTAAAAGAAAAATTAGTAAGTTAATATCATTGATTTTAGGGCCGACCCCCTGGCGCACTTCGGAGAGTGCGGCGCTGGGAGCGCAGCGACACTCCCGCCGCGGGTTCGGATCCTATATAGGAATGGCCGGTGCACTCACTGGCTGAGCGCCGGTCACGAAAAAGGCAAAAAAAAAAAAAAAAAAAGATCATTGATTTTAAAGAGATTTTAGCTTTAGATTTATAAGAATAGTATGAACAAGTAACAAGTTTTGTTTTGTTTTGTTTTGTTTAGTGGCTGGCTGCTAAGGGGATCCAAACCCTTGACCTTGGTGCTGTAACACAGTGCACAAACCAACTGAGCTGACTGGCCATCCTTGTTTTGTAATCAATTAAAATAATGTTGTTATTTGGGGCTGATTTTTTCTAATTTTTTTATGGTGGTATAAAATACATATAATGTAAAATTTACCGTCTTCAAAAGGATACAGTTCAGTGGTATTAAATACATTTAAGATGTTAGGTCATCACCACCACCCACCTCCATAACTCTCTTCATCTTGTAAAACTGAAACTCTGTATCCATTAAACAATAACTCCCCATGCCTCCCTACCCCCACCCTGGAAACCACCACTCTCCTTCCTCTCTCTGTGATTTTGATGGCTCTAAGTACCTCACATAAGTGGAATCATATACTTTTTTTTGTGACTGGCTTATTTTACTTAGCATAATGTCCTAAAAGTTCATCCATATTGTAGCATATGTCAGAATTTCCTTCCTTTTCAATGCTGAATAATATGCCACTCTGTGTATACACCACACTTCACTTATCCATTCATCTGCCAGTGGACACTTGGGTTGCTTCACATTTTAGCTACTGTGAATACTGCTGCTATGAACACGGGTATACAAGTATCTCTCTGATACCCTGCTTTCATTCTTTTGGATATGTACGCAGAAGTGGAATTGCTAGATCATATGGTAATTCTGTTTTTAGTTTTTTGAGGAACCTACATACTATTTTCCACAGCAGCTCTCCCATTTTATATTCCCACCAACAGTGCACTAATCTCTCCACATCCTCACCAGACTTGTTGTTTTCTTTTTTTGTTGTTGTTTTCTAATAGCCATGCAAATGGATGGGAGGTAACATCTCATTGTAATTTTCATTTGCACTTCTCTAATGAAGAGTGATGCTGAGTACCTTTTCTTGTGATGGTTGTCCATCAGACAAATTCTACCAGCACAACTGTTGCTGAGGTGGGGAGACCGATTCTTTGTGCTTCCTACTTCGCCCTCTTCCCAGAATCCTCTCTATTTTGGCTGATTTTTAATCTAACATTTTCTCTGCCCTTGGGCACCTCTTGCTTGTGAATTTGATGGGATGAAACATCTGCAAAAGTTAGAATTTACTGAACTGACTAAACAATAGTCTCTGTTTTACATTAACCACTCAGCATTTTTCATTTGTCTGACTGGCTCACAAGTTTTTAAGAGCTGACTACTTTCAGCTAAAATTTGTCCACCACTAGGAGATATCCAGCAACGATTTAAGCTCAATTTGTTCAATAATAAGTGTTCAAAACCATGCTAATTTCTTCCTCTTCCTTCGCTTTCTATTAGAGTAAATAAAGTTTGGAAAGTACTTTGTGTAGTTAGACATTGATCTGATTTCTCTTTTTATCCTATTCACTTTATATCTCCGAGAAACTTTAAATGCCTTCTTCTATCAAATAGCACTTGGTACCAAGAATGACTTACCATACATCTGGGGTGACAGTGTCATTCTGGGACCGCCAGGTGTTAGTTTCATAAATGGCTTCTCCATTGACTTTTAGCCAGGTTCCCATTTGCCTTAATCGCTCCTCATAAATTGCAGAAATGGTGCCATCTGGTGTGGGCCCAATATTCATCAAAAGATTTCCTCCACATGAAACTGTTTCTACAAGTTGCTAAAAAATTAAGAATGAATATAGTTCTTAGATAAAATAATTCTATCTTAAATGTATTAATATGTTATATTTATGTGTGTATATATAACTTCTACGTAGAAAAACAAATATAGCAAATAGAGTAATACCTAGGGTATTACAGACCATCAAGCTATACAAATTATAAGTAATAATTCTCACACAACCACACTCTTAAGATTATAATAACAGCCACTAGACATCTTACCGTACCTTCACCAATTCGTCAATTGTAAGATAGTCACAGATTCTAGCGTCCTTCCTATAGCCCCAGGAAAATTTGTCTATTGTCATGCAGTTTTCCCATTTATGTGGCAAAAGATGTCCTGGGTTGTAACGATCACTGCAGGTGTAGTAGCCACCGTGCTTACAGATGCTGCCATCTGCCCAGCGATCATTGGTGACTACTGTGTCCCGAACTGGGCTGAAATGAAAAGTACAATTATTTTCTAAAGCAAAAAGTGTAAGTTTTTTAAACAAAAGGAATTGTCAGTGAAAGAAATCTAACTGAAATCCGCTCCTGAAGAAAGCCCATGATTTTGAAATCAAATAGATCTGGGTTGATTGGAGTCCTGGCTGTGTCACTTTCCCGCTCCCAGATCTACAGCAACTTACGTAACTCCTCTGAGTAATGGTTTTCCAGATACATTATTAGAACAAAAATAATTTATGTGAAACAACCCAGTGCCCAGCACATATAGCACTTATAAGAGTATTATACTATTAGTTGGAGCTCCCCCCACCAGGTTGTGGATGACAGCCAAAACTGAATTTATACTCAAAACACTTTCCTCTCCAGTGACTAAATAATCTCATACATCTATTCCAGCCTTTCTTTCTCTTTCTCTTACAGTTGTGCCTAATGTTAAAAAAAATCTCAGAAAAAATCAGCTGTTACCATCATATGAAATATCCCCACAACATGACTTATCATAGCAGGTGGCACAGTCAGAGGGGACTCCACTCCACCTAAAGGGGACAGTTTTGATTCACAAATTGAAGTGAATGGTTCCCAGTCTTTCCCCTTGGAAGGAGAACCTGGAGACACTGCTGATTTAAGAATCACAAGTTCTCCAGGATACTAGTATTTGTGCCTTTGTGGGCCCAGGAAGCACAAGAAGAACAATGCTTGACTTCATAGCAAGACATCAAGTGCTTTCTGGTTGAAATGTAAATGCGGCCCATATAGCTCAAGCCTAATGAAGGAGCGCAATCAGAATGCCCTGTTCTAATGGGGCAGCCCTGAACGTGCTTGGAAGCAATAGAAAAGAACAGGAAGAAGTGAGCATGCTGATGATGAGGGCAAAGAGGAGACAGACAAGACTGACACTGACTGGGTAGCAAAGATTATCAACAGGTGAGGGATAAAAAGAATCAATTAGGGGAATTAAAAAGCACGTAATCAGAAACAGTGATATAAATAAACACAGTTGTCCTAGAACAGGGGCCATGAAAGACTAGAGTAGGAAATGAAAAGGGGGACCCACCAAATGAACACCTCCAAAATTCTTGATCCTGTGATTTTCAGTTTGATTTCAAAATCAAACTATTGAGTTGTATCTGACTCCTGATTTGTTTACTCCTGATTACTTTGAATAAATGTTGATATATCTAATAAGCATTATTTACAACTTCCTACCCCCAAAGCACCAATGAGCCTAAAAGGAAATACTTCAAGAAGCAAGGGAATTAAAATGTTATAAACATATTAGGAACATTCAGAGTAACTACAGCAGTCTAATGGCATACCTACCTTTCATTATACAGCCAGGCTAAGAAGCCGGTGCTGTTCCAGTAGTCCTCTGGAGCCCCTCCATCTCCATCTGCCCACAGTACCTCGGGCTGATACTTGTTCACTAACTCGTAGAGCTCAGGCAACATCTTAGAACTTGAAAACTGTTGCTTATGGAATGAGCTCAACTGGTCCTCAAGGAAGAGTGGATGAAACCATTCAAAAAGGGAATAGTAGAGTCCAAAACGCAAGTCGGTTCTTTTCCTAATGGCTACCTCAAGTTCCTTGACAAGGTCCCTCTTCGGCCCTTCATCTACAGCATTCCAGTTCCACGAATACTTTGAACCCCACAAGGTAAAGCCTGAAAATTATATTACAAATCCTTATAAGCATATCCATTTTATCTGAGTAAATTTCCACCCGTACAAATGCCAAAACAAATCAGGCAGTACTTGTACCTGTGATATATAAATAACTGCTGCTACAAACAACTGTTTTACAGCAATTTTTTCATAGTGTATATTCTGCTTTTATAAGAGAAACAAATGAGAATTTAAACAGAACCAAGGCTTTTAAAAGCAAATTTCAGGGTACACTGTAAGGTCTGTACGGTCTGATCTATCTCCAATATTTCCCATCTTTGATGTTAAGGTCCTTGAGGGATTGCATTGTGTCTGCAGTGTTCCCTGCTATATCCCCAGCCATCTGCTAGCACAGGGGACAGCACACAATAATCAACAATAGCAGATCACAGCTAAGATGGGAACATCTTCCACATCTACCATGCTAAGCAATAACTACAACTATTTATGATGACGATCCTGAGATGCACTCCTGCAAGATTCTTATTTGTCTTCTAAACCAAAGATTAAGGTATATTGCTTGGTTTTAGGATTTTCTATTTTATTATAGTGTGATTCTTAGAACACTGGTGATCCATGTGTAGTAATTCTCCTTTAGCTTGATTATTCGTTTAACCAGGGGGGGAATAGCCACTATTTCCCAGTAGTTCTGTACTTTAAATTATACCCACTATCTGTAATTTGTTATTCATTTAACCCACTATTTGAAAAAACCCACTAATGTAAATCATAAGCTTGAATGTTGCCTTTAAATTATCCCAGAGTGAATAATCTACCAACTAAATGGGTAAGTAAAATAATGTATACCATTACACAAGCACCTTGAAATAATTTATATTTTAAAAAGAAATTGCATTTAGATTGCTGATGGTTCTGTATAAAAATGTTATATGACGTATATAAACTAAAATACTTAGGAAATAATATAAAAGCCTCAAAAATTTTAGTTAGTGCCTAGAGACATAAGTACATTGTTATTGTTCCACTAAAATCTAAAAGAATCTTTGAGAATAGACATTCATAAGACACTTTTGGTGAAACACTTTACTCTTGTAAATTAGAACAAATCTAAGATTGACTCACTCTTTAGATCCCTTTTAAGAAGTTTTTTAAACAGCTCACACTTATTCCAAAGACGTTTGTGGTAAGCTTCAAGGCAGCGTTGATATTTAAGGTCTTATTTTTCAACTTGACAGGCCCTAATGTCAGGCAGCGCTAAAACCACATGGGTCTTCAGTTCAGTATTACCACTAAAAGCTCACAGTGAACTTCCCTCCTGAGTCCAGCAGTGCATTTTCCATAAGCAATGAAAATACCTGACAACATGGGCCCTAGAAAATTTATATCATCTGTCCTCACAGTTTGATTAGGAGTTTTTTTTTTAATTTTTGGTTTTTTTTTAAATAAACTCAAGACGTAATACTTTGCCATACAGCTTGGGAAGTTCCTAGACGTCAGGAAATCAACATGTTTTCAAATCACTTTATAAATATCCATCTAAGCAGGAGAAACATCTTTAGGAGAAAATCATGAAGCTACCAGAATGTGGCCAAAGGGAAAAATGATCTAAGATAATTCTAGATTTGGGGTTTTGGTTCTCCCTTTTACTCCCCTCCCACCTTGGGAGAAAACAATGAGGCAAAATTTCTTATACCAAGGCGAAGAAGGTCATGCAAAGAAAACTACTGAGTTAACATGTGAGTAGGACAATAACAATGTGTTGATCTTTCCTTGGTCTTACAAATACAGGAGTGGTAATGCGAGGAATCTATCCTATTAATGCAGGACCACTGTGTTTCCTTTTAGGTATTCTTTCACCACCTCTGATATTTCTGGCTACCATTACAGTTCCATAATCCTTTTCTTCCGAGTGATCTGTGTCCCTTTCATCACTAGCAATCCATCCATGATTTGCATCATTTAGCCATGTACAAGTTCGCCAAAAGCGCAGCCAGGTAATGACACAAGACTACAGCAGCATAACCCCCACGGTGCCTTGGCAGAATGCATTATAGAGAAAGGAAAGGGAAGACTGCAACTCCAGTTACAAACTTTGACCTGCAACCCATAGCCCACTTCAAATACCTTTAATTAAATCTTGGAAATATTGTCGAATAAACATATATCAAAATGTGGCCATCTTTCCTGTTATGTGGAAGGTATGATCTTTCTGTATCCCTAATTCCTCTCAATTTGGGTGGAACGTATTATAAACAAATGTCAGTTGCCACTTGTTGCTCCTAAGAGAAAACTCTGATTTCACATGGAAGATTGTGCTTTATTCTCTTCTTCCAAAAAAACTGACTTTATATTTCATTACCTTGGTTAGCATTTGCTGTTCTTACTTACCTTCATGATGTTTAGAAGTTAAGACAACGTATTTGGCACCAGAGGCCTGAAAAAGCTCTGCCCACTTGTCGGCATTAAAAAATTTTGCTTTAAATAGTGGTGCAAAATCTTCATATTTGAAATCAGGAGGGTAATTATTTTTCATAAAGTCCACATACTTCGGAATCTTTTGCTTTTGCCAATACCACCTAAAGGGAGGAAAAAAGGAAATAGCACATAAACAGCACATATATAAACATCTAAAATAATAGCCCCAGCTCCCTTTACTATTTCCCCCTTACTCAAATATTACCCAGATTCTCTTTTTCATTTATCCATTAGTTTGACTTGGCTTTAAAGAAAGCTTATGTGAGCCAAAGCTCCCCTCTCACTTTCCATCTGTCCCCCTGTGAAATCCACTCAGTTTATAACCTAAAGCATTCTAGGCAACCCAGCCACCCATTCTCTTCTAATTTTTCACTTTTAAGTCACAACATGTAGTATGTGTCTTTACACATGTACATAACTGACGAGAGCTTCAAAATGGAAGACAACATGCCTAAAATATATCATGCACCCATTATATTCACTAGCAGAGAACATGTTTTGGGGCGGGGCACAGAAAGGGAGGCAGTAGTAAAATTAAGAAGATGCCATTATTTTAATAAATTGACTCAACTTCCACGGATTATTTGTTATGTGCATTCATTCTAAGCAATGGTATATTGAACCTTAACTGCTTAAGTAAAGCTTCACAAGGAAAACTCTATCTAAAACGTTTTATATAAACACAGCATGAAAAAGATGCAAGCTCACTTCTGACCCATCTACTTTTTCCATTACCACTCCTTTCCTAAGAAAATTTCCACAGGATGAGCAAATCCATAATCGGCACTGCATCCCCAAAGACGATCAGCAGGCTCTTCCTGCTAAGAAGACGTCATTGAAGGACATGACATGTGGCAGGCACTGATGTTTGCCTGCCCAAAGGTCACAAACACTTTCCCAGCTTCTATCACAGCGTGGGCATGGATGTGAGGCCCATGCTGGCCAGCAGAACTTGAGGGGAAGCCCACTCAGGAGCATTCTGGGAATGGTTTCTTTCTGAAGGAAAAGAGAAACCAGCCTTTGGGCAAGGTTGTATGAAATTATGATGCCTGGCTGCTGTCATGTGACCATGAAAGGACAAGCCCACAGGCTGAAGATGACAAAAAGAGCCTAGGTCTTTCACTTCATCAATGAGCCAACTACCGTCATCCCTCATCCCTATGTATCCTTGGGGATTGCTTCCAGAATCCCCCTCAGCTACCAAAATCCACACATGTTCAAATCCCTTACATAAAATAGGGTAGTATTTGCATATCACCTCTGTACATCCTCCTGTATACTTTAAATCATCTCTAGATTACTAATAATACATAATGCAATGTAAAAATGCTCTGTAAACAGTTGTTATACTGTATTGTTTACATGTATAAATTTTTATTGTTGCATTGTTATTTTTGTTTGTTTTGTTTTGTTTTCCCTGACAGTCAGCCCTCCATATCCATGGGTTCTACATCCATGGATTCAACCAATTGCTGATCAAAAATATTTGGAACAAAAAAATTCCACAAAATTCCAAAAAGCAAAACTTGAATTTGCCGCACACCCATAGTACATTGAATCCACACAAATGAAGTGGTATGTAGGCACTGCATCAGATATTATAAGTAATCTAGAGATGATTTAAAGTATATGGAGGGTGTGCATAGGTTATATGCAAATACTACCCCATTTTATATGAAGGACTTGAGCATCTGTGGATTTTGGTAGCCTCAAGGGTCCTGGACCAATCCCTTCCAGATAACAAGGGATGACTGTATTTTCAATCCCTCTTGGTTAAATCCAAGGATTTGGATTCTGCAGATACTGAGGAGGGCTGACTGTACCTCCAAGCTTCTTCTTATGTGAGATAATAAGCCCCTATTATTACACTTTTTATTTGGGCTTTCTATACCTTGAAGTGAAAGTATCCTAACTGATCCATTATGCATTTTTACCTTTGAAATTGAACTACAAAAGAGAAACTGGGACAGACAGACAGTTGAGCTCTAATTTCTCCTAGCATAGTCTAGTTTTTTTTTTTTTTTTACAACCATAGTCTTTTGGATTTGGCTTAAAGACATAAAACCTCAGTGGCAAAGAGTACTGCCATGGATCAGCAATGGCTGCTGTGGGTCCTAGCAGGAGGAATACTGTACATGTGCCAGTTTTTGCCAGCCCAGCCCTAAATGCTCTAAAATCTACCCTTGGATTAAGTCAGACCATCACAATGCTGTATATCTGAATGATTTGTTTTGGCTTCTTAAAATTTGCTTGTACCAAATGTTCCCTGACCATTAGGATTCATCAAAGGTTTTTTTTTTTTTTTTTTTTTTTTTTTTTTTAGATTTCATCAAATCAGAATCATAATACAGTTTTTTTTTTGTTTGTTTGTTTTTTGTTTTCTTTTTTTTTAAATTTTATTTTGTCGATATACATTGTGGCTGATTATTGCTCCCCATCACCAAAACCTCCCTCCCTTCTCCCTCCCCCCCCCAACAATGTTCTTTCTGTTTGCTTGTCGTATCAACTTCAAATAATTGTGGTTGTTATATCTTCTCCCCCCCCCCCGGTTTGTGTGTGTGTGTGTGTGTGAATTTATATATTAATTTTTAGCTCCCACCAATAAGTGAGAACATGTGGTATTTCTCTTTCTGTGCCTGACTTGTTTCACTAGCATAGTCTAGTTTGAACCTGCTTTCTCTACTATAGTCTAGAGTCAATTCTCAAATTTCATACTAAGAGAAATGAAAAGAGACACTTGCAGAAAAGAGCCCATCATTTATACTTGGTTTTGAATTGCCATTAATAGTCAGATATACTCATCTCTACAGTCGACCACCCAAGAGTCGAATAGGGAGTGGGGGGCAGAAGTTTAGAAAGGCTACAAAAGAAAACCATAAATAATTAAAGACTCTTCCACAGGGTTAATGTACTTCCAAACCACCAGAAATATTCTCTATTTTGTTTAGTATGAGAAGCATCTCTATTGCTCTATGTCAAAACAAACAACCATGTGTTCATTTGTAGAAAATGAAATTGACAATAGCAAAAAATAAAATAACTCAAAATAGCTGTTTTATTTTGGCAGAGCACTAGTTTCATTTAATAAATGTCAAATCCTCCTCTGGCACAAAATGATAACATAAAATATGATACAACTTAGGGGAAAGAAAATCTGTTAATTTATGTATCTTGCTAATCTGAAACATCTGAAAAATAAACAAACACAAAATGCCTTACAGCTCAAAACAAAGATTTTTAACATCTTGCTGAAGTAAATACGTTTGACTAATAACAATATATAGCTAGTACTGTATTGCGTCTACTATATACATTATATATTAATTTAGGTGTTTACTATATAATATACATGAGGGTGCTTTTAAAAATTCATGTAAAGATTCGTATTATCTTTTAATTTTATTTTTCAATGAACTTTTTGAAATATGCTTGTAGAGTATAAAGATTTAACTAAAAACCCCTAGTTCAGCTATTTCCTTATTTTAGCTAGGAATATATTATATACGTGTATATACACATATACTTATTTGATAACATTTCTATGTTGAAGATGAAAAACTTAATACTTGAAACACTTAATCAGGAAAGGTATGTGAAACGGTTCAAGAGATGCCATGCATATTTTTACATAGTTCTTTTGATAGAATCTAAAGAGGAATCTTGGTGCAGCACCTTTCATATGGTAGTCTATAATAATTTGAGGGATTTTCTTAGGGTACCATTCTAGAATCTTTCTTAAAAGTTCCTAGAGCCACACATAGGAATGTTTTAACATTAAAGAGCCCATGCGCGTCCAAACGAACAGACGTTTCACATACCCATGACTTTATGTTTCAACCATACAGAGCCACGATGGGCCCCTGAGTCTCAGTGACTGCTCATGTCATCTGCACAAGTTGATTCATTTCTCTACATACGGTGTCATAACTACGACTTGATATGCGCAACTAACAAGCCGCTGAGAAGCCAGATCCACATACAGTGTGTCCGAAAACTCTCGCAGAAGACAAATCCCGTGTTCGTGTTCGTGCAGCACGAAGCACTCACACGAAGAACTACACAATCAACACCCGGAAATGCAAAACGCGGTTAAAACGGCGGGAGGAAGCTGACCAAGGGGCAGCACAAGGCGGCAAACGAGGTGGGCTGGGTCGCGGCTGGTGGCCCCGGCGGGCGAACCAGAGCAGGGTCAGAGCAGACGGAGGGAGGCGCACTCACCAGAACCATTCGCTACCGAAGCCGGGCACGGAAAACACGCCCCAGTGGATGAAGATGCCGAACTTGGCCCGGTCGAACCACGCGGGCAGCGGCCGGGCGTCCAGGGAGTCCCAGGTGGGGTCAAAGGGGGCGGCGCGGCTGGCGGGGCAGGACGGCAGCAGCGGGAGCAGCGGCAGCAGCAGCGGGAGCAGCAGCCGGAGCAGCGGCAGCAGCGGCGGCACCAGGCGCGCGGGCCCGGGCAGCTCCGGGGCGCCCATGTCCGCCCTCCGCACGCTCCGCGGCCGCCCGAGCGCGTCCTTCCGCGTCTCCGGCTAAGTATGCCCCGCCACTGTCACCTGATCACGCTGTCCGTGGAGGAAAACCAGCCTCCCCCTCTGGAGCAGGCGTGGCAGCTGTGCCCGGCCCTTGGAGCGAATGGCTCCTGGAGGACGGCCTGGCTCACTTGCCTAACCAAGGAGGCCCCTATGACCCCAAAGCCGGCCCTACGGCTGCTGAGCTAAAACTCCCAGTACATGGGCTGTGAGGGGAGAAAAATGAGTCAGGGTCAGGGACCTGTTACCAGCGCCCTTCCCCTGGAGCGGGCACGACACTTACAGAAACCGTCCAGGAGGGCGACCCGCCCCGCCCCAGTGGCCGGATCATGTGTCCAAACAGTGCACACGGAGGCCGTGGCATGAGCCTCGGGCGGATCCCTCCCAGGCAGGAGCACGGGAAGCCACCGGGATGATTCTCAGCCTCTGCATTTGGCCCGGATGCTTCTGGGCATCTTAGGACTGTGGCCGTCAACTTTGAGTTAGTATCAGGTGAAACTCCAAGTTTCAGATTCAGTAGATATGGGCTGGGGCCCAAGAATTCGCGTTTCTACCCAGGTACTGGGTGATTCTGATGTTGCTGGTCGGGGGACATTTTTTTTTTTTTTTAATTTGTTTACTGTTTATTTAACTTCAAAAACATCACAGCATTCTAAATATGCAAAAAATAACAGAACATTACAAATTGCTTTTAATTACAGAAATTTCTTGAACTTTCATTGATGCAGTGGCTCTTGCTTTGCTGACAAAGAGTTCTACAGTTCGTTTAAAAATAGTTTAAAAACTTTATTGTGAAATAAATTATTAACATTTTCATGTATTTCAGTTAAAAAGTGCTAATAAGATTTTCTGATCTGCATAAGTGCTACTTGGGTCACTTATCATTCCACTTAAAGACAAAGACATTTTTTAATTAGTAAGTGTAATCTTATTATAAAAGTATAGTTTCTGTAGAAAGTACTGAAAATGTTTTAAAGACCTCCCTTAGTGCCCTTAAAGACACATTAGAATCCTAGAATGCCAGATTGGGCACCACTGACATAGGATTTGGAAGGAATAGAGATTATTATTATCTGGAAATGAAGAGGAAGTAGAGATTCAACTGAAAAATATTTGATGAATGACTGAAAAAAAATGAAATCTACGACATTTTAGAACATGGTCACTTATAGAAAGTCTGTATGCAGTCAACGTCATTTCATATTTTTTAAGATAATGTTTTACAAAGCTGGTTTTTGCACTTAAAGCTAGTGCTATTTGAGCAATAAAAGCACACAACACTGAGACTTTGACTGTGTTTTCATCCAGAATCCAGAAATCTGAGAGAAACACCAGGTTCTCCAGATGTACATGGCTCATTTATAAGGGCTTTGGGGGTCTTGGGCCTCAATAGGGAACACTGTCAAGGAGTCCTGATCCTATCCTGTTTGTGAGGTCACAATGAGGTACCAGATGAAGAAAGTAGAAGGACAAGGTCATTGTCCCCGTAGCAACAAGCATGCCTCACTGTGGAGCTGGTAGCCACATGTTAGGCAGCGGCTGTACTCAGGGCACCCGGGCAGGAGAGGGTGGGGGGCCAGCCCTTGCCAAATTCTTTGTCACTGCCAGAGGAAGCAGTCCTGCAGTTGATGTCTTCAGGGATATCTGAGCCAGGCTCTCGAGGACATGTTCTGGATCTCCATCTGGACGTTGGATGACTGCCACTGCCCAGTCTCAGCAGTTTCCAGAATCCCCCCGAAGTGAAGAGGGGAAGAAGTAAAACACTGCCCCACAGCTGACCTCTACACGGTCTCTCTCTGGAAGTGCAAAAGAGAAGCTTTCAAAACGAACTGAACCCGGTCTAGTCTTTATAGGGTAAATAACCCAAGCAAAACCCCCCTTTTCCTGACCTGGAGGCAGGGAGGAGAAGGAGGCGGCCAAGGGGTCCAGAAGAGAGAGGACAGCACAGAGTCTGAGAGCAGCCACGGGGTCCCCGACCTGGCTCCACTCTCTGCCACAGCAGCGTGATCCTGGGAAGGCCTTCAACTTCTCTGTGCCTCAGTTTCCTCACCTATTAAATGTAAATAATAATAGTGCATCTTCCTCATAGGGTTGCTGTGAAAATTACATTATGCAAAGTACATATTTGGCCTCACCTAAGTGTGGACTAATATTGTTATGTGTTAGATAAGTAAAGGGGCAACTAAGGGAAGGGGCATTTCTTTCCTAATTTCCATTTAGGACTCTAGGGAAAGCCACGTAGGCTGATAGGCAAGTTTAAGAAGGTGGAGCCTTGTTGTCAGACAAAGGGAGAGGCTGCTTTTTAGCTTTCCTGGGGGGACCTTGATATTCAAGTGACACAGACAGGACCCAGAAGGTAGCCGAGAACCTTGCAGGAAATCTACCCTGAGTGTTTCTCTGTGGCAGGGCCTCTGAGCCAAGGATGTGGGGGTCACAGCCATGCCTCAGAGGATTCCAGCACACCTGTGGAAACTGAGGCGGGCCTGACACAGACCAGCTCATGAATTGCAGCCACTTCAGGCTTCATCTGGGAACAACAGGACGAGAGTGAGCACCCCAGGACTGCACCTGCACCAACTCCATGCCACCTTAGGGAGAAGCAGGAAATGGGGAGGCATCTGCAACAATGTGCAGTATTGCCCAAAGGAGCGCCTCAATATTTGCTAAAGAGCCTGTTTCTTTGACAGGATTTGTCTACATTTAATCCAGATTAAACAATTAAATTTTCCTACCGACCAACTAGTGTGTGTATGGGGGAGAAGAAGGGACATGCTGATGTGCCAAGGCAAGCAGGTGACTATAGACAAAATTAAAAAGTCACATTTTCTTGGCACCACGGGGTGTGGGGGTAGCAGCAGGTGGTTTTATGAACCTGATATGCAGCTAAACATCAGGATATGCAGCAAGTGTGCCTTCTATTTCTCTCTTTCCTAATGTCTTCATGGAAAAAATAATGGTCTAATGAGTCTCTGTGCATGGAGATCCAATTCAGGGAGAAGAAGTCTCTGTCACACATCAAGTCTCCTTTCCAGAGGCCCTTGTGGCTGAGGGAGACAGTGTCCTCCGGGCTGCTCCAGAGCAGCAGGTGGAGTTTCCACAGCCCTGGCCAGGAGTGGGAGGGGAGCGGCCAGGACACAAGAGGAAGAGGAAGCAAACAAAAAGGAACTAAGAGAGAACTGAGAAACGGTTGGGCAACAGGGAGAAAGGAGATATTATAAGATAAAGAACTCAACACCAGAGAATGGAGCCAAAAGAAATTCATTTTAAATGTAGCAGGAGAAACGGACTGGCTGGTTAGCTCAGTTGGTTAGAGCACCACCTTGTAACACCTGGGTTAAGATCAATGATTTGGACCCCCTACCAGCCAGCCACCGGGGGGGGAAAAAAAAAGAATGTCCTGAAGCTGGAATCATAAAGAAGCTAAAACACAAAGAAAAGCAGACAATGTGCAAGAATAATGAATAAGGACAAGAGAGAGATGAGGGGAGTGGTGGAAGTGTCGAAAGAAAATGCTAAACAAAGCAAAAAAAAGCAAAGCAGTGTAAGAAACTCAAAGACGAAGGGCTGGGTGAAGGAGGCTGAAACTGTAGACCAGGCAGAGGTCATCCTGGCAGGCGTGCCAGCCATGCTGGAGGACAGGGGACAGTATGGGAGTGAACCGGGAGCCAGCAAAGGCAGCAGGGCAGGTGCAGGAGATCTAGGTTGAGGGAGGCTGGGAGGGCTGAGGAACAAGTGGGAGCAGGCAAGTCCTCCTCCCAGCTGGGCATGGCTGAGTGCATGTGCTTTTGGAGGGTAGAACCTGGGTCCAAAGATTACCTAGTGCTGGGATATCCTTTCTCAATAAGCAGTCTGCCCTCACCATAAGCTATTCTGATGGTGGCCAATGTGGTGAAGCCACACTGGTATTTTAGTTCTCGTTTCTTTTGACTGAAGAGCAAAGGTTCTGATGCAGAGGGCCAGGCTGAGAGGTATTGGGCTGTGCTAGAACTTTCCTGAGTCCTGGGCACCTATGTCTTCTTGGGCCCTTCCTCCTCCTCCATAATAATAATAATAATAATAATAATAATAATAATAATAATAAGTATATTTTACAGTTATGTAGATATACAAGTGGATACATTAATATTATAAATTAAAACATTTTCTTTGGCCTAAAAGTTCTTCCCTCAGCCCCTGCATATTTTAGAAACGATTAAAACATTTTTGTGGGTCTCTACAAGTGTTGTAGGCACTGTGCCTGCTGCACCTGATAAATAAGCCAGCCCTGCAGAATTGAGAGACACAGAGTAATAAGCACTAAAAATATACAAAGAGATTAGATTAAATATTCATATTAATGTGAGCCAGAGTAAGTGCATCAGAATAGCAATTATTGGATGCAGTGATCATGGGAATTTCATGATTTCAGAGAGAGTGATTTTGCAAGGTGCTGGTTTATACTGTTTAGTGCTTATTATATGGTGGGACTGTTCTAAGTGAGATTTTTTTCCACTAAATCCTCATTAGGTATTTTTATTATCGTCATTCTACATATGAGGACAAGAAGTACAGAGAGTTAAACAGCTTGCCTAAAAAGTCTAGGGCCCACATTTTTAACCATCATGCTAAACTGAGGAAAGCTGCCTGAACTCTGGTTATCATGTGAATAAAAACACTATTCATTCATTTGGTCATTACTTCTTTATTTCATTAGGTCAAAATATATTTATTCAGCCTCTACTCTGTGCCCGGGACTGAGCTGGGCTCAGCAGTTGCATTGGCAAGAAATCAGACCTGGTCCTATCCCTCATATGACTTTCTCTCTAGTGAGAAATAAATGACACCCTAATTATAACAATGCAAACTGGAGTTCATGCTGTGAAGAACAGAATGCTGTAGAAGCATATGGAATGGGACCCAGATCTAATCTGCACATCAGAGAAGGCTTCCCTGAGAAAAGGAAATTTGAAATGAGGTCTCAAAGATTTCTATTAGGAAAATATTGGGGGCAAAGGTGTTCCAGGAAGAGGCCATCAACATGGGTCAGGTGCGCAAGATTTCAAACCAGTTCTCCAGAAGCTTCCAGTGTGAATAGAGAAGAAACCCACAGAGATAAGGAATGAGGAAGTGCTGCTATGTGGAGCAGTGGAACGATTATAGAGAAAGTGCCAGGCAGGAAGACAGGTGGTATTCCAATCAATAAAAGCATTGTAGGATAAGCTCTGTAAGAAGAATAGATAAGACTTAATCAGATTATTTTCCAAGAGGCAGATAGAGTATTTTACTGATTTTAGAGTTTGGGGTGATATTTACTGGGGTAGCTGAAGATAGCACTGTGGACAGGGTCTGAGAAGAAAGAAACTTTTATGATCTTCTCATAAAATGATCAGAGCCCCATGTGAGCCTACCATAGGTGAGTACTATAGAGCCATCCAAGATTATATTAGGACACGGTGGTCAAAATAAAGAAGCAAGTGTGTGCAGTGGTGAGGGGATGGCTCATTTGAAGAGGTGCCATGCCCTACAGACTGGCACCAAGGTGGAGACCCCTTTGTTTAAATATCTGAAGAATCTCTGTGGCAGGAGAAAGATGGTGGCATGTGTAACACACATGACTGCAATCACTCGAAGTCTCTAGGAGACCACATCCCACTGTCTTTACAACACATCCTCTTTATCCATGGATGTTGATGTCTCTTTAAGGTCAAGGATGTCCTCTGATTCAGCCTCAAAAAAGAACTTCATTTATTCTGTGATAGTTACTAAAGCCCATATTATTATCTGACCACAGAATTGCTCAAATGTTCATACCAAAAAGCAAGACTCCCTTAAATATCTTTATAAGATTTATTCACTATATTTTATTTTCCTAATTTTAAAGAATATGCATTACTCATATGAATGAAAAATAAAAATAATTAAGCCATGTAGGTTTTTCATCAACATATGAAGTAAAATGGGACTATAAAAATGAAACATTCATCACAATTTCTTGGCAACTATAAATCCTTTCGCTTATTTTTAAAGGCAATATCCATATCTGAAAACTTTTTTATCAGTTACTGAGCAACACACAAAAATGAAGTGTTCCACAATTGCCTCACTTTTGTTGAAAATGCAGAGAAGCAATCTTTTATTTACTGATACATAAAAAACACTAAGATTTCTACACTTGATTCATCTACTTCATAATAGCTTTCGACATGCTCAAAATAACAGGATTTTTTCAATTTTTTCATTATTCTATTTAAATCATATTTTATTAAATTTATTCATTCAACAAATACACTTTAAACACCTACTATATGCTAACAAATGTGCTAAGTCCAGAAGATTCTAGGCTGAATCAGAAGACATCCTTGACCTTAAAGATCTGACAGCCTGGTAGATATGAGCTGACATGAAAATAAATCAATGCAATAAGGAGTGCAAGCACAATTCCAGAAATATGTGCAGAGCAGTGAGTTGCTGAGCAGGGGGAGGTACAGAAATAACTAACACTTATTAACTGCTTCTGTATGTCAGGCACTGTTCTACAGCTTTCCTTACATATATTAGCTCACAGCCACCCTGTGACAGTTCCCATTATATTGTTACACGCATTTCCCAGAAGAGGGACTGAGACAATAGAGTGGTTGGGTGGTTTGCCCATGGTCACGCATCTATACCGAGTGGCAGAGCCGGGGTTTAAATAAATCCAGGCCGCTGGGCTTCGGAGCCCTGTGCTCTCCACCACTGCACATGCCGTGCAGACCGACCAGGGAGTGCGTTGAACGTAGCACCTCGAGCTGAGAGGGCAGCTTGGGAAGGCACTGAAGCAGGAAGGAGACGAGTAAGCTGGGGAGACTGGCAGGGACGGTACTGGAGGGATGAGGGAGAGCCACATCGTGGAGAGTCTTGGTGGCCTGTTCTTGCAGACAGTGAGAAGCCACTGAAAGACTTCACTCGGGGGAGTGACAGGACATATTTCTTTTCTTTCTTTCTTTTTTTTTTGGCAGCTGGCCAGTATGGGGATCTGAACTCTTGACCTTGGTGTATAACACCACACTCTAACCAAGTGAACTAATCGGTCAGCCCCAGATTTGTTTCTTAAAAAGGCTATCTTGACTGTGACAGGGAGCCTGTGTCGGAGCTGGCCTGGCTGAAGGTGGGAAAAAATCCATAAAAGCCCACTTCTCCCAAATAGAAGGCGGTAGCAGTGGAGTTGGAGAGGGAAGAATGGACTGGGACCATTTTGAGGAAGACTAGGCTAGTTTCCATTGGGATGGTGGATGCCAAGCACAGCAGTTAAATATTTTCAATATTACAACTTAAACAGAATCAACAGTGTGCTCCACAAAGGCAGAGCCCAGATCTGTTTTGCCCACCATTGTATTCCCAAGTCTTGGTAATGTGCTCAGGAAACACTTATACAATGAATGAATGAATGAACAAGTGAATTAGTGAGTAAATAAATGAATTAATTAAGAAATGACTCAGTCGTGAATTAAGCCAAGTAAATAAGGGAAGAAGTTAATGGATCCTCAAGTTATTTGCCTAGAAGATTAAGTTAATTTCTCTTTCCTTATGCACTAAACTTAGTCTACAGACTGCTTTGATGAGCGTTGTATATGCCACATAAAGCAACCCACACAGCTCTGAGATTTAGCTATTGGGAGACCGATGAGAGCCCCCCAGCCCCGCCTGCTTCTGTGGGCCTTGGCCACGTTGTTGGAGTGAGCAGGACTGAAGCCACATGGGCTCTAAAAGATTTTAAAAGGATACAATTTTTTTCTTGGCACGCATTCTGAGTTCCCTCTTTTCCCATGGTTATATGATATTTTGAACCTTGGTTACGGGGCAAGATGACGTTATTTACATGAATGTAAAGTTGTTTTCCAGCCAGCCTGGAGCTGCAGACTTGCGTGTACTATCCAGACCCGGGGAAACCAAGGAAGGCATCAGTAGAGCCGTGCTGATTCCACCGTCCAGCAGGACTGAGATAACAGCAAGAACAGGAACAGAAACCAGATGGAGCCTTGGCAAGACCTTGCACCTGGCTCCTAGCACGGAGCCGCAGTGGCTCACGTCCCCTTCCCTCCTGCTTTTCATTCCCACATTCCCTTCCCTCAACCCCCTCTTTAAAAATTCCTCAGTAAATCTGAGTCTTTGAGATGGCTTTAGTCTGGACATTCCTTTTCAGGTTTATAGAGAGATGGGTTAGCCCAACATCTCTCCTCAGGTCACTGGTATTCCTGAATAACAGCTGACTTCCACTTTCAAGAACATTTGACTTTTGAGTGGCTTGCTTTTGAAAGGGGGCAGGCAGCCAGACCTGTACCCAGTAACAACGTCATGTGACTATACCACGTTGCTCTGACCCCAAGCTCCCCATCTCTAACCTCTCCGGAGCCCAGACTTAACTTTCAAAAATATCACTTCCATTCTGTCATCTGTCATTCTGTCTCTTCACTCCACATCTCTTTACCCTGCTTCAGCTTTTATCTTCTTAGCACTTAATGTTTCTTGACATTATTTTATTTTATTCATTCATTCATTCATTCATTCATTCATTTTGAATCTGTCTCTATATTCATTTCCCATTGCGCCACAGCAAATCACCACAAACTTAGTGGCTGAAAACAACACAAATTTATTATCTTACAGTTCTGGAGGTCAGAGATCTGAAATTAGTTTCACTGTGATAAGATCAGTGTCCCCAGGGCTACATTCTTTCTGGAGGCTCTAGAAGAGAATCTGTTTCTTGCCTGTTTTACTTCAAGAGGCAGCCCACATCCCTTATCACGTCTAAAGACCCCTTTGATCTTGAAAGCCGGCAAGGTCAGGTTGAGTCTTTCTCATGGTGCCATATCTGTTTCTGACTCTTCTGCTTCCATCTTCCCCATTCAAAAACCATTGTGATTAAGTTGGGCTCATCTAGATAAACCGGGATAATCTTCTTATTTTAAGGTCATCTGATTAGTAATTTTAATTCCATATCAACTTTAATTCCCGCTTACCGTGTAATGTAACATATTCACAGGACCAGGGATTAGGATGTGGACACTTTTGAGAGGCCAGCATTCTGCCCAGCACAATTTCCCTCTTCTAGAATTTAAGATCCTTGAGAGCAGGAATTTGTCTAGTTTGCCCACTACAGTCTATCCAGTGATTAGAAGGCAAGCACACAGTAAGCATTCAATAAATATGTTTTGAATAAATGAACTAATCTCTTCTTTCCCTGCCACGGTCCACCCATAGCAAAGCAAAATAATTTTCCTTAATACTGACTGTAATCATAATACACTCTTGCTCAGATAATGTGAATGGAGCACTTCCAGGTGAGATGGAGGCTTGACCCCAGCCACCTTGTTATTCCCTACCAAATTCCAGTGGAAGTAATCAGCAGATTATGCAAATAGAGAAACATCTGCATTGGTTCTGAACCAGGCAAGCAAACCATCCTATGCCACAAAATAGAAGAACATCTGCCAGATCCAGAACTGGTGCCCCTGTGTTAGATGAAGGCCTTAAGGGTTGGGGTTTAGTCCTCCTTCTAGAGAAAGAGAGAAGCATATCAAAGAGGCCAAGGGATCTGAAGGGCCTTGGGGACACCCTGACTTGACCTCCCTCTCATCTCTCTAAACCAGGTTCTGGAATCCCAGTGCAAATGCAGAGTTTGTTCTGGATGCAAATGTCCACTCATGCAGAGAATTAGGCAAGACACAGAGAAGATTTTTTCCTGAGGATACCATCCAAACCAGCAGCCACAAAGCTTCCAGTTATGGTTACCACTCCTGCCCGGACTCCGTCTCTACTTGCCAGAGCTCCTGGAACCCAAAGTGGATAATATACAGGATTTTTTTATTGTTGTTCAGATTGTTAATATTCATATTTTTAAAAATTTAACCTTTCACCATATGAATGATTTTGGCAAAGGCACACATCAGACATTCAGATTTTTTCTGTTTATTAAGTGCTTCCCACCGTGCAATCCCTGAGCTAGGCACTACAGATGATCTCTTAATCCTTGTAACATCTCTGCAAGTTGGACAGCGTTGTTCCCTTTTCATAAATGAGCAAACACGCACAAGGTCCTGGGTCCTCTCAGCGAGAGAATTGGGATCTAGCTCTCCTGGAGGTTCATACTTGCTCCTGGACCCGCCGCTGTCATCCGGTGTAAAGGAGGTAGCTGCTCTTAAGCCAGAAGGAGCAGGCTTGATCTGAAACCCCCACTCAGTGAAACAAGCATGGCTCCATGCTCTCGGGGGTGCAAATTCCATCAGGTCTCTCTGTTCTTCTCTCCAAATAATCACTCAAATAGGGCAAGGACTAGAGTCAGGCAAGTGAGACCCTTCCCCCAGGAGTAAAATATAAGGGTACACAAAAAAACTGAGTAATCAAGATAAATAATATTGTAATGCAATATATTTTCAATTGAATCAAGCATTTATTCCCTTACTGAACAAATAATTAAGAAGCATCTATAACATACAGGGAATAGAGGTAATACAGTAGTTCAAAGCACAAAAAAGAAAAAAAAGGGTGGAATCACAAGCTATCTCACTGATAATAAATTTAAACAATCCTGATAAGACTAGATGGAAAATAAATTTGTTATTTGGTATGATGAACAGCCCCTTTTGGGAATTTAGACTTTAACCCTCTCAGTTGATCACTAGTCTTGTGATGAGCTTAATAACCTTTAACCAGACACATGAATGCAAGATTTAAAAAAACCATGTCAGCAAACTATAGCCGTCTGCCCAGCCACTCATTTTTGCAGATACAGTTTTACCAGCGCTATGATGAGGTTGTAGCAAATAACGCCAGTTGTGCAAGTTCAGGGTCAGATCCTGTCTTTATTTAAAATTTTGATTTTTTTCTGCCCTTTCCACATGAGTTGTCCTAAGGTCCCATGATGTTAAGAGGAAGTAGGTCCAAATTCCACGTTGCAGTGGGGAGAGCACTGGTATTGTACCATCTGCCACTGCCCTGGTTCCGTGCTGTGGCTCATCGGGCACTGCCCTCTGGGTTCTTCTACAGAGGAAGCTCCATACTCTTTACTCCCACACCAGGCCATCTCTAGGAGCGCCCAGGATGACTCTGCTCGGGTTCTCACAATGGTCAGCTTCCCGTGGCTAGCTCGTTTCCTCCACGTGGAAGGCTACCTCTTGCATGCCCAGGATGCCTGGATGTGGGTTCTAAGACCGTTGCTGTCTGTGGTCAGCTTGTTCAGTTTACAAGCTGTGCAAGGAAAACGAATGCCCCCCAACCCCGAGGTTGTCCACTCCTTATTCTTAGAACCTGTGAATATGTTATGTTACATGGCAAAGGGGAATTTAGATCACAGATAGAACTCAGGTTGCTAATATGCTGACCTTGAAATAAGCAGATTAGTCTTGATTATCTTGGTGGGCCCATGTAATGACAAGGATCCTCGAATGGGGAAGAGGGAGGCAGAAGAGTCAGAACCAGAGTGATGGCATCATGAGAAAGACTTGACTGGCTGTTGCTGGCCTTGAAGATGGAAGGGAGTCACAAGCCAACTAATGTCAGAAGCCTCTAGAAGCTGAGGAAGGCAAGGAAATGGATTCTTCTTAGAACTTCCGGGAGGAACACAAATCTGCTAACACCTTGATTTTAGCTCATTGAGACCCATTTTGGACTTCCAGCTTCCAGAACTGTAAGATAATAAATTTGTGCAGTTTTCAGCCATACATTGGTAGTAATTTGTTACAGCAGTGATAAGAAACTACTACACACATATGACCTCCCTAAGTTCCCAGGGTGCCTGTGTCTGGATTTTCAAGGTGATAGGTCTTCATCGTCAGTAATTTTGGCTCACGTGAGTGGTCATCTCCCCGAAAGCCTGAGATGCCCATGTCTCTGCAGTCTGTCCTTTCAGTTCACACACGTGGCTAGCTTCCAGAATTCCAGGGCACTGGTTCATGATTCATTCTGGAGTCAGATGCAGATGGACCCGGTACAACTGTTCTTTTTTTCTTCCTAGGAGTGGGAACATTTTCCTTGTAAACCCTCAAAACACAGAAGGTCTGGCTAACTCTCTCTGGCCACTGACATTGGAGCTACTCACTACCTGCGCAAAGGGAGATTATCCTTGGTGCTCCCAGGGGACCCTCTAGCTCATTGTGAGGGAGGCTACCTTCAGTGGCTCAGTTTCATTAACTTTTCAAGGTACCACATCTACCCTTCTTGAAGTGGGAGTAGAGCTATGTGAAAGAAGCCATACCCCAAAGGGTCCACACAGTATGATTCCATGTATGAAAATGCAAACTAATTTATAATGACAGAAAGCAGATCAGTGGCTGCCAGCAGCTGGGGACAAAGGGCAAAGGGAAAGATAGGCTGCAAGAAGCAAGAGAAATCTTCTGTGGGTAACAGGAAGTGTAGCAGTTTCACAGCTGTGACCATCTGACAAAATTCATCAAGTTGTACACTTAGATACAATTTATTGCCTGTAAATTAAACCTCAGTGAAGTTGATTTCTAAAAAAGGAGTCATTATCCAAAGGAAAATCAAGGGACTGCTAAAAAAAAAAAAAAACCATTTGGGCTGGCCAGTTAGCTCAGTTGGTTAGCCTGCAGCCTTATGACACCAAGGTCACTGGTTTGGATTCCTGTACTGGCTAGCTGCCAAAAAAAAAAAAAAAAAGAGAGAGAGAGAGAGAGAGAGAAAACATTTGCCCACAACACAGAGAAAAGAGTTGAGGGGGATTTTTCTTGCTTTCGGACTGAATATATGATGTCTCTAGTGTGCTTTCTCTAAGAAGTTTAAAATTTTGCTTTATTCTTATTACAATCTTTGATAGATAAAGATAATATCCCGCCACAACGCCTCCTTTAAAAATAAACACCTTGCGATAGAAGGACATTTCCTAAGGTAACCATTAATATCCATGTCAAATCAAGAGCCCACTTCATACTTCATAGTGAAATTTTAGAGGCAATCCCATTAGAATAAGGAAAAAACTGTGATATCATTACCAGTTTTCTGGAAATTCTGGCTAAAAAAATAACATATCAAACTTAAATAAATGTTATTATTAGCAAGGAGGAGAAAACATTTTCTTCTCTCTCTCTCCCTCCTCCCACCCCCTCCTTTTGTAGATGATATTATTGTAAACCCAAGAGAGAATCAACTGAAAACCCTCAGAGCTAAAAAGAGTTCAATAAAGTTCTAGGTTACAGAGATATAATAAAAAGAATAGCTTTCCTGTATACACAACTGGCTTGAAAAAGAAAAAAAATATTCCATTAACAATAGCAACAAAAAATGTAAAATAGAAACTAAAATGCAAACAACAAACTGGGCAAACACATTTTCTACAAATATGAAAAATATTATACTCTTCTTGATCTATAAAGTGCTCATACAAATCGGTAAGGCTAAGATCCCTACAGATAAGTAGAAAAATGACTGCAAATAACCATTTCACAAACAAGAAATACAAATAGTTGACAAAGATATCAAACAAATGTTTGGTGTCACCAGACTTTTTAAAATGCTAAAACAACAGAAGCTTGCCATTTTCTTTCTTGTCAATTGAGAAAATGTTTTTAAAAATGTTATGGCCAATGCTGGCAAAGTATGATGGGTACTGTCAACACTGTAGAGCAAGCAACATTAAAAATCGATACAATCTTGTGAACCATACTGTAAATGGTTTCAATTTACTTTTTATTTTGTTTCTGAACTGTTTTACATTATAGTTTTTAATTTTTATAAAATCAAAACTATGGATTTTTCTTCGTGCGATTTCTCCCATTACTCTTATTTCTAGAAACTGCTTTTCTGTCCCATACTTTTTTTCTAACTTTTTTAAGGCTTATATTTTCTTTATATTTAACTCTTTAATCATTATTTAGCATGTCTTTATTTCTGAATGTATCAAAAGAAGATTTAAAAAATAGTTTCTGAATACCCTGGAAGAAATGCAAACACTATTTTTTTTATTAATTTTCATTGATTTGAGATGGTGCTTTTATGACAAACTAAGATTTGGATATATTTGGGACTCTTTAGGACTCCATCTCCTGTTCTAAGGGCCTATGTGTCAGTCCGTACCAGCCGTGAGTAATGACACGCTGTGCTGTTATGGCCTGGGCTCTGGAGCCAGCCTCCCTGGCTGGGGCAACCACCTATGAGCTCTGTGACTTGAGACATTTTACTTGTCCTTTCTGTGCCTTTGTTTCTCATCTACAAAGTTGTGCTAATAAGTTTCTGTCTTGCATAATTTTTGTAAGGATTAGATGAGTTATACATGTAAAGCACTTCAAGTGATGCCTGGTACATTGCATGTGTTCATTATTAATAAAAGTTGTCTTCATTTCTATTCCTTAAAAAAAAAAAAGCTAATTTATTTCCAAGCCAAAAATCTTGACATGATATCTGGTTCGTTCTTCCCCTCATCCCCCACCTCCAGTCAATCAGTATTTGTATTAGAAAAAATCCAGTTGGTTAAAGTGTGGTGCTGATGATATCAAGGTCTAGGGTTTGATCCTTGTACTGGCAAGCTGCAAAAAAAAAAAAAAAGAAAGAAAGAAATCCAGAATAATTATTTAAAGTGTAATTCAGATGCTGTCACTCTCTTGCTTAAAATCCTTCAACTCCACACTGGGGCTGGTGGAGGTCTGGACCCAGCTTCCCTGTCTGTGTCACCCGTACCACCACCTCCTTGCTCACTACACCCCAGCCTCGCTGGCTGCCCTCTATGACTCATTCTTACAGCAGAGTTTTGCTTCTCTTGGTCCTCAGCCCGCAATGGTCTCTTCCGTGCTCTTGATATATATGATACCTCATCTTTTAAGTCTTTTCAAAGGTCGCATCTTCAGAAAGGCCTTCCCTGACCACTGTAGCCAAAGTACCCCTCGTTCCAGGTGTTTCCTATCAGATCACCCTAGCTTTTTCCTTCAAGGTAGTTACACCTGTGACAAGCAACCTTGCTTGTCTGTTTACTTTGTTCAGTGTCCTCCTCCTGCATTTCCTGTTTCACTGTGATCTCCCTGCAGCCCATGTCCTGCCTCCTTACTCCCCAGGAACAGACCTCAGCCTTCAGAACAAATCCTGGGGTAGGATAGTAGGCTGAGATCGAATGTAGCAGAAAACATTGTCGTATTTCTCTGTAGGTGTAGTCTCATCAAGGGATTGAAGGTAATTTTAATCTATCCCTCCCTCTTTGAGGAGTTGAACTGAGGAAGACCCAATTCCAGGTGTGTTGGGCACCTCCAACCTGATGGAGTTGAGATGGGCACCTTAGCACATCTCCAACAGACAGTCTCTGAGGGGTCAGAACATGGAAGGGGTGGCTTCTGGGTTTTGAGCACTACATGCTGATACCTTGGAAGTCTAGTCAAAGGACCCCATGGCTGAGTTTGGCATGGATGGAAGGAGCCACCAGAGAAACACCTGCCTTTATGAGAGAGCCAGAGTAGCAGAAGCAGTAACTACTACGGACTAACAGTCAAGACTGTCCCCTCTTGTCTTCTTAGGCCCTCAAGCCCCAATGTTCTTGTTTGATCCAAAGAGAAGGATGCAACTCTGGAAAATGTCTTTCAGGCAACCTTTGTAGATGGAGTTGAACTAAGTATGATATAGAAATAAAGACACATAATGTGTTTCCCAAATGTCTTAGAGCATTCTTTTGAGCTCCCACTATATGTTGATCATCACACTCAACACTCTGTATACATTATTTTCCGTCATTAATGCATCACTTAGGTATTGCTGTGGGTCAAATGTGTCCCCCCAAATTTAATGTGTTGTTAGGGGCTGGCTGGTTAGCTCAGTTGGTTAGAGTCTGGTGGTGTAACACCAAGGTCCAGTTGCTGAGAAAAAAACAAACAAAAAAGCTCTTGTGTTGGAAACTTGATCCCCACTGTAACAGTGTTAAGAGGGTGGGAAATCCAGGTATGATATTTGAAAGGTGGGGACTCTGAGAGGTGATTGGATCATGAGGACTGTGCCCTCATGAATGGATTAATCCAGTCATGGAGAAATGAATTATCATGGGTGTGGACTGGTGGCTTTATAAGGAGCTCTTACCATTCTCTCTCCATGTGATACCCTGGTCCCCAAGAGACCCTGTAGAGAGTTTCCACCCAGAAGAAGACCCTTACCAGTTGTGCCCCCTGGACCTTAGACTTCTCAACCTGCAAAACTGTAAAAAAGAAATTTAGTGTCTTTATTAATGTCAGGTATTCTGTTATAAGCAACAAAAATGAATTAGTACAGGTATCAAATTTAGGAATTGAAATTGAAGCAAAAGATAGTGACTCTGATCATGTCACTACTCTGCTCAAATCCTTTTATAGCCTCGTTTCATATCCCACTGCTTTTCTCTCCTCCAAGGCTCCAGCCATACCCACCTCTTTCTTCTTTTCTGCTTCCTCCCTTGGGCCCTCATGTATGGTATTTCCCCTTCCTGGTATGTCTTCCCTGCCTCCTCCACTGTTTTATCCCTGCTCACTTTTATGACCCACTTCTGCGCCCTCTGCACTGAAGATTTCCCGCACTCGTCCCTGCAGGGTCAACTGTTTCTTCCCTTGTCTCCTCACTGTACTTTGTACACCCTGCCTCCTGAGCTGTCAGTCAGAGATTTGAGAGACTCCTGCTCACCTCCATGTGCCAGCACAGAGCCTGGGCATGGCAGGACACAGCAGATGTGTTATTTATTTACTTCATTTATTTATAAGTTTTATTTTATTTTATTTTATTTTTTGGTGTCTGGCTGGTACAGAAATCCAAAGAAATCCGAAGCCTTGACCTTGGTGTTACCAGCACCACACCCTAACCAAGTGAGCTGACTGGCCAGCCCTTATTTTATTTTTAATTGAGAAATAATAATTGTATTTATTTGTAGGGTACAATGTGATGTTTCAATATGTGTAAACATTATGAAATGATCAGATCAAGCTAATCAGCATATTCATCACCTCAAATATTTATCATTTCTTTGTGGTGAGAACATTTAAAATCCTCTTTAGCTGTTTTGAAATATACAGTACATTCTTATTAGCTAGAGTCACCATGCTGTGCAGTAGAACACCAAAACTGACTCCTTCTATCTAATTGAAACTTTATATCCGGTGACTGACATCTCTTTTCTCATCCATTCCCCAGCCCCCACCCCCAGCCTCTGAAACCACTATTCTACTCTACGTGCATGAGTTCATTTTTTTAGAATGAGATGAAGAAAGGAAGGGAGGCAGACAGGGTAGGAAAGAAGACATCTAGTTTTGCAGCCTAGTACCATAGAGGGAGGTGGAAGGATTAGCTCAAAACTATGAACTAGCTTTGGCTTCTCATAAAATAATTTCATCTTCAACTTTAAAATGAATACAAATAAAAATTTTCATAGAACCATCAAATTTCAGACCAGAAGACACCTTAGAAGTCATCAAAACTAGTTTCCTATTTCTTGTTTATCTTTATCCTTCTTTTCTAATGTGACTAAATGCAGGCCTGCTTTCACCATACGATGGTGCTTCATCTTCATTTCATTTACCAAGCTGTTTACCAGCTGGATTCTTTGCCTTTCTGTTATTTCGATTGTGTGGCATCACTCTTAATTTCTGCCACTTCTTTTCAGATATTATTTTTGATATCCTTTCCCTTACCCATGGTGATTTTATCTACCTATATTAAGGAAACGCTATTGTCAATGAAATACACTTCTTTCTTTCTTTTTTTTTTTTTAAAGATGTCTGGAAAGGGGATCTCAACCCTTGACTTGGTGTTGTCACTACCACGCTCACCCAGTGAGCAAACCGGCCATTCCTATACAGGGATCCAAACCCTTGGCCTTGGTGTTATCAACACCACACTCTCCCAAGTGAGCCATGGGTCAGCCCTGAAATACACTTATTTCTAATGCTGTGTATTTTGGAGTAGAATTTCATAAGAAACACACTGTATTTTTTATTTTCTATTTTTGTTAAAAAAAAAACAATTGATTATACACATTTGTGGGGTACAGAGTTGATTATCATTATTTGTGTACAATATGTGATGACCAAATAAGGATAATTAGCATATTCACCATTGCAAAACATGGTCATGCTTTGTGTACATTGATTACACTGTATTTTTGTGTGAATGTTTTGCATATAAAATCTGATAAATGGGACTTTTTATATATGGGGAGGAGGGAGACAGAAAAAGAAAATTGCAATTATAAAAATAATCCGAGAAATACCACATGTTCTCACTTATTGGTGGGAGCTAAAAATTAATATATAAATTCACACACACACACACACACACACACACACACACACAAAAAAAAAAACGGGGGAGGAAGAAGATATAACAACCACAATTACTTGAAGTTGATACGACAAGCAAACAGAAAGGACATTGTTGGTGGGGAGGGAGGGAGGGAGAAGGGAGGGAGGTTTTGGTGATGGGGAGCAATAATCAGCCACAATGTATATCGACAAAATAAAATTTAAAAAAAAATAATAATAATCCAAGTTAGGAGATTGGTATTGTCTACAAATAATGCCTTCAGGAAATTTGATTTTAACCTGAGCAACACAAATCTTTGCATTATCATGAAAAATCCATATTCATGTATCTAAAGACTACCATACTATGAAATACCAATAAATACAAGCTACAAAATTTTCTTCAGCTCCCTAGCTTGTCTAATTTAAGAAATGTCAGTACCTTTCATTGTGTATTAAAGTCATTGAATACAAATTCCTCCTTCTGTAAGTGAAACTGCAACATACAAAGAGCCCTTCAAGTCAGCTGTGGCTTTAAGAGGGGCTCCCATGCAGCGCAGACAGAGGAAGACACTGGCCACACATAAGACAGATTCCACACCACATTCATGCTCCTATTGAAAGCAGAGTGTCCTTAGCACTAATGGGATGGAACAAACTAGTTAATAAATTTTCATTAATTTCTTTTATAATCTTACACTAGTCATCATTTTAAAGAAAATGGTAAAACAATGGAGTGGAATTTTCTCTTTTGGTGTGGATTAAAAAAATTTTGTTTCCATCTTAAGTTTTTATTTCTAACACTTTGGAAACGATATTTAATGAAAATTGCTAAATAAACTGGCAGCATTCAGAAACATTTTGCTTTGAAAAACTGAACTGTATGCCTCTTTTTTAAATCCATCTGTTAAGTGGCTGCATTTACTAAGTGCTGGCCAAAACATTGTCCTTGGTGCCAAGGGACATTTCTAAGAAAATAGAAATCTTATAGCATGGGTGAGACAGGATAAACAAAACTGGAAATAAACAAAACCCCAACTAAATAGGATGACTAATCATTTTAGGACTGCACAGACATAACGGTACTTGAAAAGTGAATCCCAACCTATTTTCTGTCCACCTTTTCAAGGTCAAAACTAAACTACTCCACACAGGCTTTATGGATTTCAGTTTTGTCAACTGCTGTGAATTGCCAGGTCATTATTTGTTAATGTCTGTCCCCCCAAACAGACTTCATTGATTGAGTCATTCATTCAACACACAGTGGTGCTGATGGAACAAAGACGAGTATCAGTACTTCCTCTCCTAAGGAGTATACAAGGAGTAGGGGAGACAGCTTAGTGCCCCAACAATTATAATTCTTAAAGTCCCATAAGAGAGGTACACATGGACCTGGTCGTATTGTTCAGGAGGGGCAATTAACCTGGCTTGGAGGTTGGCAGGTGTGTGCATGTGTGAGCATGCGTGTGTGTGTGTGTGTGTGTGTGTGTGTGTGTGTGTGTGTGTGTGTGTGTGCGCGCGCGCACATGTGGGAAAACTTCATGGATAGGGAGACACTTGACCTGAGGCTGGAAGGACGAGTGACGGTTGGTCAGTTAGACAAAGTTAGGGAAGGTGGAGGATGACACTGCAGGCAGAGGCAACAGGGGTACAAAGGTACTGTGAGAAGTGAAACAGATTACACTCAGGGAACTACAAATGGATCTGCATGGCTGCAGAACAGAGGCTTTCTCTCTCCTCTCTAAAGATTTGTTAATCAAGTCTATGATATGAACAGACAGTAGGCAGATTAACAGGAGAAAAACATATTTAATTATGAATGTGGGAGTGTGGAGGGTTAAAAATCTTGATTCTCATTTGATTGTTAGACAGGGCTCTTTAGCTTTAAAACTTATGGGACAAAAGTCCTTAGCTAGGGGGCAAGAGCCCACAGCTACTGGGGCAAAAGCCCATCTTATCAATTCTAATCAAGTATATGTTGATTCTCAGTTGATTTTTAGTATAGAGTTTTTAGGTAATGCATGGGACAAAAGTACTCGGTTAGGAGGCAACAGTCTACAGCTAGGGGGCAAGAGCCCATTGAATCAACTCTAATCACTGTTTGGGTATGGTATTGCATACTTTAATGATTTTAGAGCTAACAAGTGGTTGTCATCTGATCTTGTTAAGAGATTTTAAAGAATTGCTGTAGGAAAATATGTGAGAAATGCTTGGTGAAGGGAAAACTTTTTAATGGAAACAAGATACAATCAGAGATAGAAACATAGGAATGTAATGATTGTTGTAGCCGTTATAAAAATAGTTATAGCTTAAGTTAAAGATACTGATCACAGTGTAATTAGCTTGACATTACACTAATTATACTTTGGAATATCATGCTGTTAGTTTTAGTGATGTTACTATGTTTCATTGTTTAAGCCATACTTAGCTATGGATAACTTTTGTCACATTGCCCATGTCTTTGTGTCCTTTTGAAATGATTAAATCAACTGGTTTTTCTTGTGAAATTTTCTTGTCTTTACAATAAAAACAGAAGCTAAATTTGAATCACGGCTGTACCCGGTTTCTCCTTCTAACAGAGGAGTTGCTGAGGTGCAGTCCCTTCGGGCTTCTCATTGCATTAATGTTGCTTTGAGTAATCTTTTTTGCATCTCTGTTACATGGTGAGAAGTGTAACATGGGAGTCCTACAAAATATGAGACACAAAGAAGGGCAGGATGATTGAAATTTATATAGTATTCCTGAGCTATGGAAAAGAATAGCAGCTTGGAGCTTCTGAGGTGGGGGTGTGGGAAGTGAGGACAGGTTATAGGAGGGTGAGGGGAGGAAATACATGGTGAGCAAATGTGATCTTGTTATGTAGATAAAGTCTCTCAGGTAATAAAGTGTTCTCAGAGTAGCCCATCAGAAGAATGGGTGATAGCCTGTGACAAAGTCTATTTGAGCAGGCTATTGACCTTCAGTCTCATCTACTATAAGATCTTTCTTGGTTGATGTAATTCTACGACAATTATTTTCCTTTATAGATATAAATTTATTTTACAAAATGATCGCTTTTCAGAACTACTCCTATATCACAGTTTCTCAGAATAACAGCTCAAAATATGCCCAAGTAGTATATTTTGGGGCAGTGTATTCTGGTCTCCTACAGTCATATTTTGGCATGGTGTGTCCCAAGCCCCAACAGTATGTATAATAGCAGTGCAGAAAGAGTTTGAGGCAGGGTATAGAAGCCCTGATATGCCATGCTGAGAAATATACACTTTATTCTATATGTTGTAGACACCTGCTTTGAAGGGATTTAAATGGAGGAGCAGCATGGCCTTGTGAGCACTTTGGAAAGATCATTCTAGGAATGAGATGGGGGCAGAGTGGAAGAAAGTGACTTCAGAGGCTTTTACTTTAAGAGAAAATAGAAGATGAAGGCTCAAACCAAAGAGGTAGCAGTGGAATAGCAAGGAAGAAACTGATTCTGAAGATGTTTATTTAAGGTAGAGAATAGACAGAGGGGTTCATGGAGGAGGAGGAGGAGGAAGAGGAGTTCAGTTCTGGGAGGGCTGACTGCCAAGTGTCAAAGAAACATCAAGAAGGGAAGCCCAATAGGCAGCTGCACATTGGGATCTGGAGCCCAGGAGAGAAGTCTGGGGCGGAGGTAGAGATTTGGGAGTCATCTGAGCACAGTTCAAAGCTGAAGGTGAGATTTTCCAGGAAAATATGTCAAATGTGAAGAGAAGAGGGCTGGTGCTGAACCCTGGGGAACATTACTAAGGGCAGATGGAAAAAAGAGACCCAGAGAAGAAGTTAAAAAGGAAACAGAGAGGCTAAAGGAATATCCGGGAAGATGAGTGTCTTAGAAGCCAGGGAAGCAAAGTCAGTCCAGAAAAAAGCAAGTGATCAAGAGTGTTAAAGGCTGCAGAGGGAGTCAGATTAAGTAAACCTGACAGGTCCCCGGTATATTTGGTGATGAGGTGCTCAGAAGTGATCTTTGTCAAAGCAGCTCCATGCAGTAGTGGGAGCAGCAGTCACACTGCAGACAGTGAAGGAATGAATGGGGAAGGGGAACTGAAAGGACACAGAATGGCAAGTGTATGCTACCCTCTCTACAAGCTTGACTGTGAAGGGAAAATGAATGTAGGAAGACAGTGCTGAGAAGTTCCTCGAGGGCATGCAGCACCTAGCACAGGGCCTGGCCCATAAAAGGCACTCGAATATGTATTTACCAAATAAAAGTTAAGATGGTGAATTGCAGAATAACTGAGTAACGAGTCAGAGAAGATTCTTTGTGTCCTAAAGCATTTAATTTCCTCATCTATTTACCTTCACAAGACGGGCATGGAGGATTGCTCAGAGAAGGGAGAAGCATGTGGCCTGAAAGAATATGTAACTAGTGTTGTAAACAATGGGGAGAGAAAATTGGGGTGAGACCCCTGTATAGGCAACTGTGATGTATGCCCCAGAGATGGCAGCTTGTAAGGGGGAGCTAGGGGAAAGCAAGTGGACATAAGGGTTGTCAACAATATCATCGGGTCATACAATATACTGGATAGCAAATGGTGGTGAGAAATATCATGTAATCTAACGTTGATTATTCAGGGTTGTAATCTAATATTGTAATTTAATTGTTATTAGATGTAATCTAATGTTGATTATTCAGGGTAAGTATAAAATCCATCTAAGTGTCCTTTCAATCTTATCAATGACCTATTGACTAAAATAATACATAGTCAATCAGCTGAGGGCAGAGACATTTTTTCCTATCATAAACTACACAACGTATCAACTAAAGCAACATTTGGAGTAATATAAATTCAAAGAGGTTGTTCGCAGGAAATATTTAGAGCATGACCAGGCAACCTTGGCGAACTTTGTGGCAGTGGACCTGTATTTAGACAGTTTTTGCAGCAAAGCTGGAATAATCATATTCTCCCCACAGAGTTGCTTTGAGAATTATAGGGGAAAGCTCTTTTAAATTATCAGGCAGGAGGGCTGGCCAGTTGGCTTATTTGGGAAAGCATAACGCTGGTAAGGTTTGGTTCCCCATACCAGTCAGTGGCCAAAAAAATTATAGTTGGTGCCATTATTATGATCTAGTTGCTACCAAGGCTTTTGCGGCTGTCAATGTGCTTCTCCAGCTTGCATTCCTGATTTTTGTTCCTCTTGTCTCTTACCTTCTCTGTTTGGTTTTGTTCTCTTATTAAAAGATATTACACGTGCGAAGTGTCTGACAGCACCTGGTATTCCGGTGTGTGTATCTGCTAACCCTGTGCCCCCATATCTCCTTTTCTTCCCACTGATGACCTATGGTCTGCAGGTAAACTCCTGGGGACACTCCTTCTTTGCCATGAACTTTCAGAAACAGTGACCCCTGAGCCTGATTTATAGCCTTTCAGTTCTGGGCAGTCACAACTTGGGGGCCTAATTGTGAAATTGATAAAGCTTAGGTTGTGAAATCACCAGCAGAATCAGCAAAATCTCCACTGTCTATTTTGCAAAATCCTACAAGGTCTGGCTTTATCTAAGATATTTCCTATCAACACAGCCATCTTTCCATTCGAAAACATTGATGCAGACATGGACTTTGTGCTCTGTTCAGTTCTTGGGAGACCGGCCTTTTAAACACGACCTTTGAGTATGTGCCCAGCAGACAGAAACCGAGGAATGTGAGCAACCACGCACACATACACACACGGATACACCTGGAAATTTTTTTCAATCTTTAAAATTATTTGGTGGTTACAAAAAACTCCACTGGGGCTGGCCAGGTAGCTCAACTGGTTAGAGCATGGTGCTGATAACTCCAAGGTCCAGGGTTCGATTCCTGTACTGACCAGCCGCCAAAACAAATCAAAATAAAAACTCCACCAAAGTCATGCCTTGAAACTCTTTAGAAATGAGGGAGCGACATCAGCAGAGGGAGGACTAGGAAGCTGCAGGCCCTTCCCCACTTCCCCCAGCCCCCGGCAGAGACACGAAGGTAGAGCTGGGCTTTGAGGGCAGGGGGTGGGAGCGGAGGAGGTCAGCGAGCTTGATGTCACACGCGACTCCAGGGCATGCAACTCTAACCCACCGGCAAGTCCACCGCCCTTCCACGCGGGAGTTTCGTGTCTGTGACCCGTGTCTGCTCACTCCCGTTCCACCGCAGGGCTGCTCAAGAGCGTGGACATGGCATCCTCCCTCCCTGCCCCCTCCCCCGATGGCAATGGCATGGTTAACCCTGACCTTGCCCAAACTCCACTCCTCTGAGGCCCGCTTGCTGGGTGAACAGCGCTCCGCACGAGGCGACCCCCTGCTGTCCTCTTGCAAAGGGGCAGCGCCTGGGGTGTGTGGGGAGGAGCTGCCGGGCAGGTCTGCGGGCACCGAGGGTGGCCCGGCCCCGAGCCCTGCGGCTTGCGCCCGCTGGAGCTGCAGGCGGCTGTAGGCGGCTTCTTCCTGTGCAAACTTTTCTGTCCTCTTCCTCCTCCCGCCCTCTTCGCGGCGCCCGGCGTCCAGCCCGCCCGCCCTGCTCGCTGCCGCGGGGTCGCCGCGCGCGGGGCCGTGCCGGGCAGCACCCGCAGCGCAGCCCTCGGCGCCGGACCCACCCGGTGCTCCGGGCCTGCCGCCGGGAGCCGATGGCCGAGGCGGGCAGGCGCCCCGCGGGGCTCCCGGGCGAGCCGGCCGGGCAGGCGGCGGCCCAAGGCTCCGAGCCCCGGACGCCCGCCCCGCCGCGGGTGCCTGCCCTGCGCGCGCTGCCCGGGGACCCCAGCCCCCGCGGGCGCTCCCAGAGCGACCTCTCACCGTCCTCGAGCAGGGGCCGCCCGCTCCGGGTCCACATCTCCGGCTCAGGTAAGGGTGGCCCCGGGCGCTGGCGGGGGAGGTCGGCCGCGGAGGGCAGGTGACCGCCAGGGTGACGCGACCAGTCCGGGGCACTCACGGGGACTGGCCCTGCTGGCGGCGGGAGTAGGGGAGGGACGGGGGAGGGCGGAGGCTGAACTCCCCCCCCCCCCGCCGCCGCCTTCCAAACTGCCGGGGCTCGGTGACCGTCGCGGAAGATGCTCAGAGCAGGCGACGAGGTTGGGTGCGCCTTCTGCCGCGGCGGACGGGCGGTCTGCGGCTTTAGGGAGCGCCCCGGCTCGGCTGTGCGGCCCCGGGCAGCACCGGCGGCGGCGGTTCCTAGGCTCGTCCCATCAGGAGGAGGAACCTTCTAGGTCTTTAGCCTGACTTAGGGCCCTCGGAAGGGGACGGTCCCTTCAGTTCGGGGATTGGGGCCAGTGCAGGTCTTCGGAGCCCTCCCGATTGCTCATGCTTCTGAAATAGGTTTTGGGGGGTTGCTGGTAAGAGGACCCGGGGTCTGAGCTTTTCTCCCTGCGAAAACCCATGCAGGTGGTGGTAAGAGTTTGGCCGGGCTGTTTGCGCGTCTCACCCTGCACTGTTACTTGAAAAAAGCCTCAAGCCAGCACCTCTGCGGCAGCGCCAGCCCCTGTGCTCAGGACGGCTCTGTGCACCGGGACAGGCAGCGTCAGGAACTCGGCTGAGGGCCGGTGCTGCCCACGCGGTGCTGTGCAGCGTTGGGCAAACCTCTTAACCTTGTCTCTCATATCTCAGTAAAGGGAGAATGATAGTGTGGAACTACCACGTGGGGGAGGTTATGTGGATTAAATAATGAATGACTTTTAAATGCTTTTGATCAAAGCATTATCCTAAGAACTGTAGAACTTTTTTTTTTTTTTTTTTAAGTCCACCAGATGTGTTAAGTTTCACAGATTGTTTTCTGATTTGCAATCTTTGGAGGATGCATGGGAGTTAGGAAACTAGAAATGAAGCTGACATCAAAACTGCCAATAGCAGCAAAAAGCCCTTACCCTGCTATGCGGGTACCCACTCCCCACTGCCCCATGCAGGCTCTGTGTCCTGGGGTAAGGCCTTCATTGAGCTCTGACTCGACCTCACTTTTACCTGAAGCTGTGTTTCCGGTTCCAAAAAGGCACATTTTGATGCCTGTACTCCACTTTAGCTAGCTGTTTTCCATCAAAGCCTTCTATTTTCTTATTCTTGTAATAGGAGTACTGTTCTTGCCACCCAACCTGTGTACTTGAAAATCATCAAAGGTATTTTTGATCTGACTTTGCAGGTCACATTGGATAAAGCCATTCCAAATTGTTAAATACAGGTAGTGGGATGTTGATCATGGATTTGTGTAAAGATTCTTCCTCTGAATTTATATCATGAGAAGCATTGAGTCAAAATGTGTTTCTCCTCCTGCTTCTGGTGTCTTAGTTAAACTGAACTTGAGCCATGGATAGTCTTGACTGATTTTTACAAAGATTAACTGTTCAGATGACCCTAAGAAAACAACTTTGTCCAATTGGTGACAGTAGGTAAAAAGTGTAGCTTCTGTCACCATTTTTCATTTTCATAGATGGAAATTAAAGCCTGTATGCAGAAAAAGGACAGTAAAGACCTTTTAAATGTGAGTATGCAAAAGTGTACATTCTATGAACCATGACCTTTAATTTATAAAATTATTTTTATTTCCAAGGACTCTGTGTCTTTTCTGTGTGCTCTTAGTGGGTGTTAGGAAGTGACAACTTTCAGCTCAGTTGACCCCTGCACCCCAGGATGCTGACACATGTGTAGAAGACACATGTGTAGACACATCTTCCACCCGACTATATTCCAATTTCAGAACTGAGTCTTGGATCTCTTTAAGAGTAGGCTAAACATGACCAGGAGCTCCCTGCCTTTCTTAGAGTATGAGAGAAAAAGAAATGAGGGTCCTTCACTGATACCCAGAGTATTTCCCTAGAATTCTACAGCCTCCACAGCCATGCAGGATGGAGCTGAGAATTAGCAAGATGACGGGGTTGAGATAACTGAATTATCTTATAGGCCCAATAGGAAGGTTACACCATCTTGTGGAAACATTCCCCGGCCTGGTGCTACAGTAGCCCCAATTTCCAGGCCCTCCTCAGAAGCTCTGGGCACACATACAGGCAGTATAGTATCCACAGCTAGCTAATGTGTGGTTTTGCCAGAACCCGCCCCTGGACCAGCAGCACTGGCCTCGCCTCAAGACCTACTTAATTCGAATCTGCATTAGTAAGTTCCCCTTGTTGTTCTTGGGCACATTTATGTTTGGGGATAGTTACTCCCCAACACTAGTTTTCAAACTTGGCTATAGATAGGAATCACTTAGGGAGTTAAAAAAGCAAGAAGAAGATAATTTATGGCTGGGTCCCATCTCCAGGGATTCTGATTTAATTGGCATCAGATGCAGCCTGGACATTAGGTGACTCTGATGTGTAGCAGAGTTTGAGAGCTACTGCCCTATGGCATATATGCCATCGTGGCTTGCTGCCATATGTATGGTGAAACCGTGATCAGGGTTGGCCTGGGCAAGGGCAGGGCTGAAGAATTTGTACCTTCTCGCATTCCTATTGGTACTCTCTTCTGCTTCTACCTCCCAAGCATCTTTTCTCACTCCTATTCTTGATTCCAGCTAATCGTTAAATAGTTCTTCCTAAATGATGATTTCTAATAAGTGAACTCCCTGGCATGAGTCCTTGGGAGAGTGTTGAGGGGGAAGGGAAATCACCTTCTGGAATGTTCTGTACCCTGCGAGGGAGAAGAGAAAGGGGAGGAAGGGTGCTCACCACGGGTTGTCAGAGAACAACCTCACTCTAAAGCAACAGACCACTCCTGGCTGCCCCCAGCTGTCACCCTACCTTCCGCCCCAGCCTCCCCTCCATCCTTCTCTCCACAAAAGAATAATACAGACTTGAAACGTGGCCTCTAAAAGTTTGCTGACTGCTGCAACTAGAGTCAGTCTAATATAAAACATATTTTTAAAAGACCTGCTGTCACTGTGTTGATGCTGTGAGGACATCCCAAGAGAATCTGCTTCCCTGACCGTGCTTGATTATTACTAGATTTTTTTGTCAAGGAAAGCATCTCAGACTTCAAGGACTTTTATTTAACTTGTGGTTTTAGGAGTTAATTTTTCACACTGTAAAAATGCATGTGCTTTGTCAGCAAAACATATAGTTTTATATTTTAAAATACATACGAAAAATGTGGAGAAAACCAAATATTTTTAAATAAGTAATTTTTAAAAATAGAATTGAAATAACAGTGGAACTAATGAATAAGCCATTTTATTGAGTTTATAAAAACTGAAATTGTTTTTGCTTTATAAAAACCCAGATTGATTTTGCCTTATGGTTTTTGAAATCACAGTTCTGGAATTCAACAAAACATCTGCATTTTTAAAATCTTGGATTTCTCTATAAATAAAGTGATCTTTGATCCCATTTTTAAATGTAAAACCTTGAAACAAGGTTTCATAGTATATGGTCAGGTGTTCTCTTCATTTTTAGACCAATCTTATTCAGCATTAGGAGCTCTGAAATATTTAGTTATTTCTGATGTGCTGGTGTGGTAAACTCAGTGTTTAGTATGTAAAGAACCTTAGGAAACAGCCCAAGGCATATTCCAGTTGTAAGCATTCAGCAGGTACTGACTGTGGGCCTACTGTGTGCCAGGTGCTGTCTGGCCCTGTGTGGGCCATAGAGAGGACCAAAACGTGTTTACTGTCTTCAAGTGATGACTCTCAGGTCTGGCACATTGTACATTGGGTTGCACAGAACAGATAACCATTTGAGCCAACCACGAAAACAGCAGTATGGGCGCATGGACCATTTCATCAGCTGTGTGCAAATACTTTCTCATCTCTGTTATCTTTCCAGCGTCCCTATGCCCTGGTATATATAGATATGTAGGCAACGGCAAATCCAGGATCTTTTTCTTGAGTCTTTAATCCCTGGTGTGCTCAGTGCCAAGTGGAGTGAGAAATCTAGCAGACCTGGGTGTTCTCTCAGGCCACCCCCACTGCTACCTGGCCACTGCCATGCGGTGCTGCTGTCCAAGACCGGTTCTGCAATTGAGGGTTCCCTGTCCTGTTGCGGGGAAGCCCTTGCTTCCTTCCATACCTTGGTGGTGTCCCATAGTGCCTCTCACTGACCTCCAAGGTTAGAACTCTTCAAGTTGATGCTTTGTTCCCGGAAACATAATGCTGTGCCAGGGTGGCTAGGTCCCAAGGGGCTTCTGCGCCCAGCCACAAGCTGGGCTGGAAGTGTCCTCAGCCAGGAACAATGAACACCTGCTCCTTTTACGTTTGTGAAACTCAGAATAATTTTTTGCCAAACAAAGACCATCTGGCTCTAAATTTACCTTCTGTCTCTGCCTGGTCACGGGCACAGCAAGGCTGCCCTGCCAGGAAAGAAGGACTGGGATGGACAGTGCAAAAGGGGTGTGCTGGGTAGGGGCAGAGCCAGTGCTGGGGGCTCAGATCCAGCTTGTGCCCTGCCTGGCTCAAGCTGTACACCTGGTGTGGACATGTGCGCCCTCCCCCTCCCCAAAGAGGGCAGGGGCTTCTTACCCAGCTAGGAGCCTGACCATTGGCTAGGCTTCATCCCAGAAGGGCACCCGCTTCTAATTCTCACAAAGGCACCATATAAGGCTGATGGTGGTCCTGTAGCAAAGGTTGGCACATTGAAAAAAAATCGGCTTGGGCTGATCAGTTAGCTCGATTGGTTAGAGTGCAGCCTTATAAGACCAAGGTCATGGGTTTGAATCACTGTACTGGCTAGCTGCCAAAAAAAAAAAAAAAAAAAGGAAGGTGTGTTTGGGGGGGGAAATCGGCTCTAGCTGTTAAATAAGGATGTCCCTGTTAAGTTGGTTGTACCCGACCTGGAGCTGAAATGACTGAGGCAGCCAATTCTCTTTCTCTCTCTAGAGCTTCCTTAAGGCTGGCAGGGCCTCAGCTGACTGGAGCTTCTGCTGCCTCGCTGCTGAGTGGCTTTCTCACCCTCTCCCCAGACCAGAGTCTCTCTCTGTCACAGGTCCTTCCTCATCGGTCCACTGACATACAGCACAGCCCGGCTTCTACCTTCCTTTCAGCATCCTGGCCTTCACTTCTATGTACCTCTTGCCGTTGTGTTTACCTGGAAAAAATTTATTTATGTTAGTTTCAATTCCCTAGAAAGGACCTCCCATGTGAAGCCACCTTTTCCCAGCAGGCCATAGATCATGGATCACAGAGAAGCCTGTGGTTTGGCTGCCCTTGATCAGAGAGTCACCCTTGCCTAAACCAGTGGAGGAGGTCACACAGTGGCAGTATGGCCACTTAGAAAGGGCTGAGGCTGGGCAGACTCTATTCATTCACTCATGCATTCATTCAACTAATATTTATTTTGGGCTGCAATGTGCCAGATACTCTTCTAGGCAGTGGGCCTACAGAGGTGAGTAGACGTGGTCCTGTGGCTCTGGGGGTAAGACCAAAAGCAGAGAGACCATTCAGAAAGGGTGCAGCAGGCCAGCTGCAGCAGCATGTCTAGTGATCTAAGCCCTATACAATGCATTATGCTCAATGAATGACATGATGGTGATGATTACTGTTGTTCTTGTTTTTGGAGTATGCACAAACAGAGAATTTACTTAAACTAGGTAAGCTCTAGTTTGCATCAGTACTTCATTGGTAGCTCTGAGACTGATAGTAAAGCTGTAGATTTTACTCTGGTCCCAGCTACTGCAGAGGTCTCTGTCGGCAAGGGAGCCTAACTTGATTTTTCATTTGTTCATCCAACCAACAAGCAGATAATGGTCTCAACACAGAGGCTGCAAAGACATCTCTAAGAAACTTAGAGACTAGGGGGGAAAGACAGGCCAATAAGCCAAAAACTGCAGTGCCATGAAGTCTGAGCTATGATTAGTGCCCTGTGCGGGCCTGGATGAGAACCCAGGAGGCTCAGCTACAGGAAATGGCTTGGGAGAGGGTAGTTAGGAAGGGCTTCCTGGAGGAGGTGGAACCATGCAGGAGGAGGAACAGCCAGATGGAGCTTTGTGGGGTGGAGGAAGAGTATTTGGGGAGAGGAAACAGTACATGCAAGAGCACCAAGGCCTGAAACAACCTGGCAAAATCAGAAAACACTCAGCAGTTCTGTTTGCCTCTGTGTAGGGTTCTTGCTGGGGAGGAGAGAGAGAGTAGAGAGGCAGGCCAAGGCCTTGGTCTGAGAGATTGCTGTTTCTGACTGTTTCTTGGAAGACACAATTTAGGTGACATTTATAAGACATTTGAAAGTTTGATAGGGATGTATTCTGAGTGTACTCTGACCAAGACCCTGACAGGCAGAGACAATGGTGGAAAGAACACAGACCACTGAGATGGAGACACGGAATCTGGTTATTATCTGTTTGATCTTGGTCAAGTTGCTTCACTTCCCTGTGCTTTGTTTCCTTATATCTGAGCTGGGAATGATTAGAAACAGTAAGGCCTAGCTCATCAGATTATTGTGAGACTGCAGTGTGTGAAAAGTGCTTTTAAACTTCCAAGTGCTGTGTAAATGGTTGTGTCTCTTGCATACTCTATGATAGGATTTACGGTGGCACATTAAAATTGTACATGGATTTGTCTCCTTCCCTGCACTGTAAAACCATTGAAGACAGAAAGCATGCTTTATTTATTTATTGCATTCTCAGTGCCTACTACAGTCCTGGTACATCCTAGGTGCTCACTATATATTTACGGAATTAATGGATGAATTACCTGAAAGTCAGTTCTTTTGACATCAAGTATCTATAAATCAAAAACTAGCAAAAAGTGACACACACACACACACACACACACACACACACTCAGAAGTAGAAGACTGGGTAAAAACTGTGATTTTCCGATGTTTTAAAATTTAAAAATAACTAGCCAGACTTTTTTGCTTCTGTGTTTTGAAGAGCCAGCCATGAGATCATTAGACCTTCCTTGGGAGGTATTGTACAAACTTCCCTTGGCAACACCTACAGAAGAAAGTCTGTGTGAGGGAAGTCGTGAATATCAGTCCAGCCTGAGGCCAGTGGTGATGGGGGCCCAGTCACAGGGAGTTTGTAGCCTCCTTGGAATGCCAGTGCTGCGTATCGGATGCAGGAGTGTCGGCAAGTGGGGTTAGAAGGAAGTGAACTCATGCCAAAGCCAGTCCTGCATGACTTACACGCACTATCACACTTCATCTGTATAGCAACCCTGTGACCTAACAGTGTATAAGCTCTAGTTTAGAGATGAGGAGCTGGCTTCAGACTCATGCTTATTCCCACCAACAGTGGGAACATTGCATCATGCTTTATTCTGCGAATACCAGTATGACAGGTCATCAGAATAAACATCTCAAAAGGTCTTTTTAAGGCATCAGCCAATTGTCTGTCTACTTTAAGGTGCACCCAACATTTCAAATTTATGGTGTAAATAGCAAATTTGGCTTAATTGTGATGAGATTCTGCTAGTATTTTCAGGCTAGCGCTCTTCAATTATTACTTAGGTACATTCATTTCCTTTAAAACTACTCAGTCTTGGAGACATGTATAATTCGTGCACAAAAACCATATCTTGTCTCAAAGAACAAGTTCATAGTTTCAGTTACAGTGAAGCTCAGGGAAAAAACACTGAAGCAGCTTTAGTGTTTTAAAAATACCATGCTGGGTGACTCATTATCTTTGATCACACTAGCTGAAATTTGCACAAAGGAGTAGGTTGCACCAGCTTGCCTTAGAAAGGTTTATGAGATCTAACTCACTTTGTGACTTATTGGCTAAAACTTGACATTTATATACCTTACTTTGCAGTTTCTTGATGCCTCTGTGAAGTCTTGAGAAAGAGTAGCTATTGCTTATCCTTCATAACAGGAAGAACTTGTGACTTGAAAAAAAAAAATTACATTATGCATATCCAGATCTCCAGACTGTGGCTAGGGCAAGAACATCACAATGCTTTAATTCTGGATCAACAGCTCACATGCTTTAAGCATGTAATGTATAATTTATGGCCATGAATCAGATGATCATCCTTGGTCTGTAATCTTCTTTTATGTTCATGTACATTTTAACATATCTGAATATTTGGCATATCTTCTTTAGAGGTACAATTTGTATTAAATAATTGTGAAGGAAGTAGCCTAAACATCAATAACCAGCATACGAGGGTACTTCAAAAAGTTTGTGGAAAATAGAATTAAAAGATAATACGAATCTTTCCGAGAGCTTTTTGAAGTACCCTTATATATTAAACCTCTCTTCTCCATCCCACTGGGCTCGATAAATCTTGACAGTGACAAAAGACTTGAGGATGATAAAGACTGTGGCTTATACTGAATAAATGTAATGGAACTTGTGTCTTCAAATGAATGTTATCTTTCAGAGCTGTCCTATTGGAAGAGTAGATGCTTATTCCAGTTATGATAACATTGGGCAAAACGGTGTTTCACAAAAGTTTTGTGGCTATAATCTGTGATCTCTCTTTTTACCCACTTACCCTGACTACAGCTCAATTGTAGCTCTTTCTAAAAGTCATGTCTGCCTTTGAGAGACACAGATTTACTGTCATTGAGGAAGATTTGAAGAGGCATTCCAGAAATGCAAAGAGAGTGGCATATTGTGGGGATACGTTTATTGTCTTTCAGCATGATTCTTATCTGGACAGCTAAGTCATTCACATCACTTTATAGGAACACCTCATACACCCAAAATATCTAACCATGCAAGGCAGTATGTGCTAACCAAGCAGGTCGGTTTGGACTGTTAACACAGTGACTGTGAATGCAGAAAGTAAAGAAGCTCTGAAACAGCCACTGTGACATTAGTGGGAGGGACTCCCACAAGATAGGAATGAGAGAGGATCACTAAGTTACAGCAAGGGTTTGATCAGAAAGAACAAATTTCCATAGCCAGTAATAGAGACTCCCTTGTTTGAGTGAAAGAAGAGAGGTTTGTTTTGTTTTGTTTTTGGTAAGGATAAGAGAGCAGCCCAAAACCAGGAAGGAGAGCATCGTGAGGTCCTGTAACCAGGAACTGATAAGTTGCCTGTCGTCAAGAAGGGTGCTCTCTCACCGTAACTTTATCCTTCTGGGGATCTTCATTATCTGTCTATCTATCATCTGTCTATCATCCTTCCATCATCTATCTATCTGAGAACGTTTGGGCTGCTGTAACAAACTCTCGGAGACTGGGTGGATTATAAACAACAGAAATTTATTTCTCATAGTTCTGGAGGTTGAGAAATCCCAGATCAAGGCACTGGCAGATTCAGTGTCTTGTGAGGGTCAGCTTTCTGGTTTATAGGTGGCTGTCTTCTTGCTATGTCCTCACATGGCAAAAAGAGGAAGCAAGCTCTCTGGCGACTCTTATAAGGACACTAATTCCTTTCATGAAGGCTCCGTCCTCAGGATCTCATCTAATCCTAATCACCTCCCAAAGACCCCACCTCCTAATACATCACAATAGGGGGTAGACTTTCAACATTTGAATTATGAGGGGATACCAGCATTTAGTCCTTAGCTGTTGGTGTAATCTTTCAATCAGTCCATGCGTCTGTCCATTTGTTCGTCTGTCTGTCCATCCAACCATCCATTTTTCTATCTTTCTATTTATCTATCCAGACTTCTCAGATTTCTCTGTTGCTGTAAGCACATGTTCCCCTCAGAGTTCTCAAATTTACATGTCTTCTGGTTTAAGCTAGAGAGACTCACTGGTGCCTTTGGATTCTGATTCCAAACACCCAGCCTGGACCAGGTGGCCATTCCTGTAACCAGCTATATCCTTTATGTGAGACAAATGAGGCTGCTGGGATGTGCTTTTGTAGATGTGGAGAGGATGGTTCTTAGATAAGAGGTGGGGGACTGGGAAAACACACTAAAAGTATCCATTACCTCATTGTACCAGCAGACTAGGGAGGTGAGGAATTCCTGGGTTTCTGGGAAACAGTCTGCTAAGGTAAGAAAGAAGAAAAAGGGTGGAATAAGAAAACTTTGTAGAATAAGGAAACATTTGTTTACAACAAAGTGGCTATTCCATAGCATGGTGGGGTGTTTTGGAGCTGTGGGGTAGCAAGCAAGAATGGGCAGCTTTCCTAGCGAAGGACAAGGTAAGAAGAGAAGGGATGATGGAAATTGGCTGGGATGCAGGATGGGGGTACCTGTTGGAGAGGAGGGTCTCAGGGGAGTGGATATTATGGCTTGAGGAGCATAACGAATACAGGGAGAAGGTTTGGCCATGAAGATGGTATTCTTCTCTCTTTCCCTGATTGACAGGATGCCCCGTGTCCTCCCCAGTGACTACCACAGCAGTCTGCAGGGAGCCCATTTCTGTGGCGCCATCTGGGCCCTTTTTATTTCCACTCAGGGCAGCCTTCAATGTTTCCTCAAGAGGAACATTAATAGTGGCCTCACACAGCACAGTAGGCCCGTGCCTCTTTCCAAACGGAACAGTATGGTCATGAGGCTGATTCAAACCCTCATCCTCTGGGGATTACCTTCCCAGATGGTGACGTTGGCTTCAGGTGACCTTGGTGTTCAGGGTGTGGGATCGCATTCCTTTGGCCTAATCTGATCAAACATTTCTCAGCAAGGATTTAGAGCTGGTATTAGGTCACATGTGATTATCCAGATCAAGACTCATAGTTTTTTACTGGAACGACTGCTCCTTAGGCAATTGACAAATTTCCAGAGGGCTGGAATCTGACTGTTGTCCATGGCCTCAGGATATGCAAAGGTGGGAATGTTTGCCCCAGCCCAGGAACATAGCGGAGGGACCCAAAAGCTGCCAAGTAGCTGCAGAAGGAGAGAGATGTTTTGAACTTCTGGTGCTGAAAAGCCTGCCTTGTACATCAAAACCTGCATGCAAATGTCCTTGTCACACCTCCCCCTCCTGGGCTGCCTGGCTGTCACTCCTCCCTTCTCTTTCTGCACACAACTGCTTTAACAGTTGCTCTTTGAGCCTTCTTCCTCCACAGCTTCCCTTGATGTTCGTTTTTGCATGCCCTCACCTGTGTTGAAGTGTCGCTGATGTGGGGTGGGGTGGGGTGTCTTGGTATGATTCAGCTGGTCCCCATGCCTCACCAAAGAAGCTTTTAATCCCAGGCTGTGGTTTTCAGCCATTTTCATCTTGCTACATGGTTACTAGGCAATAGGCAACAAAAGCATACCACAAAGGATGGGAAATTGGAGTACTGGTCAGCCGTTCCAGAAAGGGCCAAGTCTACCATTCTCTGCTAGATGGGTATTGGGCTGATGTTTCAATGCCTCAATGGGCTACTCAAATCAACTGTAGTGGCCCTGTTGACCAAAGCTCTCACCTGAGTTCACTTATGGTTTAGGTGACAGAGTCATATTATCCAATACAGCATTTCTCAAATGTTATTGTGCTCTGAATCACCTGGGAGTCTTGTTGGAATGGAGTAGGTATGGGAGGGGCTTGAACTTTTGCATTTTCTAGCAGGCTTCTAAGTTTTTGCTGATGCTACTGGTCTATGGACCACACTTTGAGGGGAACAAGTGTTTGTGGATAGCTTTTAATGAGCTTGACAGCTATTTTAAGCTGACTCCTTATATCACTAATTTACTCAAAATTCCAAGCATGGAAACATCCGTGCTGCTTAGAAGTTTACTCTTGCTGTTCTGTTTGGAAAACCTTCTGCACATTATGTATAGTAGGTAGAAGCTCTGAAAGATTCAGAGAGAGACTTTAGAACTTCCACCTACTCAGAATATTTTGCTTCAAGTGTGTCCATATGAATTGGTTCCTGGGACTTTCTCTGAAAACCCTCTGGTGTCTAGAGGATACTAAGATTAAGAGATGGGGTAAATTTTTTTTTTTTTTTTACCCAAAGTTTAAAACACATTATTCACCGAAAACTCAAAACCCAAATCCATTCCAAGATGACATAGCCAGAACATGAAAAGACAAGAGTAAAAGATGAGTATACACTTTTGAAAAGTTTTACGATTGGAGATCATTTTTAATTCTTCATTTCTCAGTGTCTGTGATGCCTTTTGTAGACTGGAAGAAGGAGAGGCTGAAGGAGACTAGAGTTGAGGTTATTGATGCCCAGACCAGGGCTGTGATCATAGCAATGGGAAGAAAGGGACATCCCGGGAGCTCCTGCCTCAGTGGTGATCTTCTAATGAGACTGAAGATGCTAATATGCACCTTAGTATCAGAATGTTAGTGGTGCCAATGACCAGTATGAGGATGTAATAAAAAGATATGTTAGTTTTGTTAACCGTGGTTGATATTAGAATACCCATGGGGAATATCGGGTAGAAGTAAGAAATATAACAATGAGGGAGGCTACAGCTCTAAATGGAGAGATTTGACTTACTCATTGCATGTGATGGTTTATTATTGCCTTGGATCGCACCAGAATTTTCCTCCATAGCTACTTTATCCAACAGACGATTATTAAGCAACCACTATGCAGGAGACTTTAACTTTTCATATGAGTACAGATGATCTCCCCTCTTTCTGATTGCATCACTTGAGTACTAGACTTCTGTGACCTCCATAGTACCTTACCCATAGCAGCTGCTTATAAAGCATGTGCTGGAAGTGATTGATTATACCTGGGGCTACTTGTAGTTGACAAAAAATTGTGAAAAGCCACAGCTGGAAAAAAAATTAGAATAGGGACAAAGAGTGAGGTGAGGGAGGTTAGCAGCAATCAGATTACCTAAAAGAACATAAAGAATAAAAAGTGAAAAGACATCTTTGGATTGCATCTGAAGGAAGTCACTGGAATTCACAGCCAGAGCACTTTCAGTGAAGTTCTGGGAATGGAAGTCAGAGAGTCACTGGGGGAGTTGGAGTTGAAGGGAGAATTAAAGGATCAGAACCACAAGTGGAAAGAAGGATAGGGAAGTGGGGGAAAGCACAGCAATCAACAGGAAAAGTCTTCCTGTGAAGCCAACCCTTTTCACACAGCACCTTTCAATAATCTTCCATCAGCAGGATATTTGCACGCAGCAGATGATGCTCTCTCAGGACTAAGAACAAATTGAAGATAAGTTTAAGACTGGCATGATCTGTGATATTCAGCCACCTGTCACTTGCCAGGTATTTAAGAAGTGAAATGAGTAATGATGTTTCCTCCAGAGCCTAAACGTGCCTATCCCAGCCTGCCGGAAGTAAGGCTGCGGGACTAAAACCCATGCACCTTGTTCACCCACCGACAACGCTATTTACAGAGTCTCTGCTATATGTCAACGAGAAAGCAAAACTCCAGCCCATGGAGCCTACATTACAGGGAGTGTCCAAGATAAACAAAGCCAGACGCTAAAGTGGCAAAGACAGATTTTAATCAGTGATATACTATTACAATAGGGAACTGTTCAGCATGAACTGAACTCAACTTCAATTTGTACAGAGTTGACTGGGGTTTTAAAGAGAGAATGAAGGAGTAGAGAAGGGGGTGAGCAGGGGGTTAATAGGGTCAGGAAAGTGAAAAATTGCAAAAAATGGGAAGTGGGATATTGGTCCCTGTGAAAGCCATCTGGGTTTGTTCACTGGCACTTACCAAAGTTAGACTCCTACCTTCCCACAGAGGCTTGGAGACTGGAGCCCTATCTTCAAGGTGTCGAATGAACAAATAGTAAATTCTTTTGATAGCCTTGAGTTTTCCAAGGCAGTCACTTTAAGGCCATCCTAGGGATGTGGCCTTGAGCTGTTGGAAACTATAGTAGTGTTTTGTTCAAGCCTTTACAGGCCAAAGTTGAGGCCTCACTGGGAAGAGGGCTCAGAGGAGCCTGGCTAGAGTTTGGTCAAGGAAAGAATCTTTGTCAAGGCAGAGACACAAAGAATATTAGATGGTGATAACACAGCTGGGGAGGGGGATAGGAGCTGCTGGGGTGAACCTGTGGAGATTGCAACTTTCAATATGGCAAGCAAGGCAAGCCCCATGAAGAATAACATTTTTTACGTTCCAGTAAAGCTCTGAGAGAAGTGAAGCTGAGAGGTGTGGGGGTCGCTAAGGGCGAGCCTTTCAGGCCGAGAGAGGAGTGAGGGCAAAGGTTTGGGGAACAGAGAAGAATCCCCGTGGGACAGAGTGGTTGAGGGAAGGGTGGTAGGAGCCCTGAGAGGTGACAGGAGCCGGGGCCTCTGTGGGCCATTGCAATGATTCTGACTTTTTCTCTGAGATGGGAAGCCAGTGGAGGGCTTTGGGAAGAGGGGTGTCGTGTTCTTTGATGAAGTTAATGTACAAAGCAAAGTTTGGGAGATATCTATTTCATTGATATCGACTTAAGAATCAATCCATAAGCTTGTAGGGCTATGGCGTCTGCTTCTTCCTCACTTCTTTGTAATTAATGGACAGTAATTAGCAAATTAGTGGAGACTCTAATATTATGTGGAAGTAGCCAAACTGATTGAAGATGTTCAGAAATGTCTTTAATCTCCAACAATTCGCTGCTAAAGAAAAAATTATTCAATGACACTTGCTAAAGCACTGCAAGGCAGACTTTATTCCGGACCATTGCAACAGATATAGGGACCACTGCGACGGGATTTTGCAGTGGGGGAGAGAGGTTTGACTCAACTTTGTGGTTAGAAATTTGTATTCATAAATTTGTAGCCACAGAGAGGCAAATAAAATTTACAATCATCTCAGATCATTGTAGTATCAAAATTTACTTGATCAAAACGTAGCCACAACCACGTGTGTATAGCCAATTTATAGCCAAAGAGCAGGGTGGGGGTCAGTGGATGGAAAATTACTAAGAGGAAGCATCAGAGGTTAAGGGATTCTGGCTAAGCTGACTGCTGTGGTTTGAATGTCCCCCAAGCTCATGTTGGAACTTGACTCCCAATATGGTGGTGAAAGGTGGGGCCTTTAAGAAGTGATTGGATTGCGAGGACTGTGCCCTCATGCATGGACTGATCCATTCATGGAGTAATGGGTTGATGGTTTAATGGGTTGTCATGGGCGTGTGAGTGAGAAGGAGAGTGATTGAGAAGGTTAGGTCGTCCTCTTACCATTTCTTGCCATCTGATACCCTGTGACACCATAGGACATATAGAAAGTTCCCACTCAGAAGAAGGCCTTCACCAGATGCACCCCCTGGACTGTGGACTTCCCTGCCTCCCAAACTGTAAGAAATAAACTTCATTAATTTATTAATTACCCAGTTTCAGGAATTCTGTTATAAGCAACAGAAATGGACTAATATACCAACCTAACAAAATTCTTACTGAAGACAGGCCAGGGTGATCAGACATCACTTGTGGGGGTGAAGGATGCAGGATGAGGAAACTAGGAAGATCCATTAGGATGATCAGATATCAAGGATACGGGATTCTGGCTGAACTGGCTCAGTAGGTTCTTTTGCTAAAACTGAATTTTACGAGCAAGTGCACAGATGGGCTGAGGAGAAGGTTTGGGAGCCTTGTTGGGCCTTGAAAAACTAACGCCACCTTAAGCGACATTGCAAGCAGCACCATTATAGGCCCACAAGGGCGTATTAATATGGCAGCCTAAGACGGCGCCAGGAGGAAGTAGGGTGGGGGTGTCTGCGGGAACCTTGCCTTAGCCCTTACTGGCCAAATACGTGCTTCTGCGCTTGTGAACACTGCGTGGTTGCAATAGCTAGGCGTTGAGACAGGATGCATGCCCTTGACCTTTAAGCTGATTGGATTATGTTAAAATCTCCCCTCCCTATCTGCCTATAAAAGTAAGTGCTTGTGTGGTAATAAACGGAACTGCTCGACAGAACCCACCACGTCTGAGTGTCCTTTAACCGGGCTGGTTTGGGGCCGGCGGTGTGCTCACCTCTCTTCATGGCTCTCTTCCCCTGTCTCCTTCCAAAGGGGACAGGAGGGAAAGAGGAATCCCGGGCCATTCGCTCGCCCACCGAAAGCGACAAGGCTAGGGCTGTTCGGGTCGGCCGGCGGCGGACCCAACAGAGCCTGACTGAAGTTTAGTCAAGCAGAGAATCTTTGTCCCCACTAGTGTAAGAGGTCAAAAGTGTGCCTCTGATTTTGTATAGTTTGTATTTCTCTGATCACTTTTGAATTTAGGAAGTATTTCGTATTATTAGTCATTTGTATTTTCTTCCCCTGTTGCATTATTTTTTCAGCTCTTGATGCCTTGAGGGTAATAAATAATCCTTTGTCTATTTTATATGTTGAAGTATTTTCTTCTGTTCAGTTGCTTTCACTTTGTTCTCCATTACCTTTTGTTTCTCAGGAACAAATCCAGTTTTGATGTGTGAAGGAACATGTTTATATACACATACAGAAGATTTACAAATCTGCCACATATGTCTATGTTTACTTTGAAGTGCCCTTCAGTAAAAGCCATTCCGCTTCTGTGAGTCTTACCTTCCCTGTCTAGTGTGGGAGGCTTCCTGCTTTGCTTTGTCTGCACATTTACTTACGTTGAGCATGTGTAGCTTAATTTTAACCTGGGGAAAAAAATACAGACAAGATATTTTCAGTTAGGCCATCTTAGTGTGAACAGCTGTGAAATTCCGGATATTTTCTTAGGGGTAAGTTAAAATGTAGGACACCACCTTGCCTGAAGCACATTTCTATGGTTGTTGTGCAAATTTAGAGGTGTTACTTGGAACCAAAAACCTTATCACTTTGACACCAGTGTAGCTTCTAAGTTTCATCACCTCTAACCCCCAATCTTTTGTATTAGATCTGAAACAACTAACATAACTATCTGTTGAAAACTTGTGGGGAAAACGGGGGTCTCTCTGGTCTGTTTCCCTCTTTTCCATGATGGTCACCAGCAGAGATATTTTACATTTTACTTATCAGTCTATTTTTCTTGCTTTTTCTCTTGCCCTAGTTAGCATTCCTAAATTTTTAGCCATGGAGAGGCAAATAAAATTTACAACCACCTTAGATCATTGTAGTGTCAAAATTTACTTGATCAGACAGTAGCCACTACCAGCAGTTTCTAATTTTTTGGTTTTTTCCTATCTAATCATGTGAATTGTCTTGTTTTGGCGAAGTGTTAACTACCACCTACTCCCATCCTCCCACCTCTATTTGCAGATAAAATCTAATTATCACCCCGGAATGGTTTCTTGACATGCAATCTTATCACTGACACAGAAGAATTTAGGACACTTTGACATTTAGCGTTTTTTTTTTTCTTTTTAACTTGATTTTTTCACTGATGCTTTTTAAGTTGCTATTTCACAATTTGAAAAAAAGGGCAAAGAAAAGAAAGAACAAAAAGAAAGAAAAGAAATCAAACCTTTTCCTCTTAGTAATTAATCTGTAGTGTTTCACTGAAAGGAGTAGTAGAAGAGAAAATGAAAACTCATGATCTTAAGAAATTAATGAGTGAAGGAACATACTTTTAGGACTTCTGGCAGGTTTCTGTTCTCTGTAGATAATTACCAAATTCCCTACCTTTGATTAGAATTTTATGCCATAGAATTTTGTGACACCAGCTACTGTATAATCCATCCCCAGGTTATTCCAGAGTTTACTCCTTAAATTCATTTATTTACTTCTGGACATTAAAATACGGGCTTTGGCATGGGCATCTGCAGCACTTCTGGGTGCCAGGCATGAGAAATGGGCCAGAACAGTGAGCACCTTTGGGAGAAGGGCGAGGGGTACAGGCTGTGATAGGAATTAGTACCTTTTACCAAGTGGAGAAAAAATTTAAGGCAACCAGCTTGATAGAATAATCATAAATAAAAATTGAGGAGAAAAACAAAACTATAAAACACATTTATAATTCTATATGTCAAACGGGAGAGGCAAAAATGTGAAAGATGAGAAAGATATTTCGAGAAAAAGTTAATGAGGTCTTTTGTGGCGACAGCATTGAGAAAGTCAATATAAAGGTACCTCTGGAGCAGCAATTCAGATTTGCCATCCTGGAAGACGCTAGGCATGAAGCAGGGGACTTCTCAGCTGCTGTCAAATCTGCCCCGTCAGCTCACAGAGGGCTAATGAGCTGGGAGGGCAAGACGCATGTCACCACGTCACCACAGCTGGGGCCTCAGAATTTCAGGCACAACACACTGGCCACATGACGCAGTCCAACTGCTGCTGTCTAGACATGTGTGCTTTCATGTGGAAAAGTGTGTCATTTAAGAATAACTATTTTGCTTTAAAAAAAAAAGAAGTGGACCAGGAACTAATAAAAATGATGCACAAAGACATGGAAAGACATCCTGCTTGCCTGTCTTCCCCCTTCCTAGGCACCATGTTTTTCTTTGAAAGAAAAAATAGGTCAGACTGAAAGTGCCTTCCTAGCCCCAGCCTCAGTTAAAGAGGCCACAGGAACTGGCTGAGCACCTCTCTCAAAAATATGTTCTCTCCACAGTTCACCAATGAGAGGTTAATTTGGTTTGACGCTTTTCTTTTTAAAGAATCAACGTTGCCTGAAGGATAAAGGCCCTTTCATGGCCATTCACATTTTTTTGTAAGTTACTTTAATTATCTCTCCTCGTAGCTCGTATGATAGGTTCTCAGCTCTCTGTCATATTTGATCCTCAGAACCCTGTGGGTCCAGACCTCTTCTCACCAAATGATCTCACAGCTGAGGAAAGTGACAGGGAGGTAAATGGACTTGGGTCACACAGCATCGAGTGCAGAGGCCGAATTCAAACCCAGGCCTTCCGAGTCCCAGTTCAGGGCTGTGGCCACCACCCCGATAATCAGGTTAATGACACTCCCAATCTATGGGAACAGGAGCTTGGGATGGGGCTTGGGGAAGGAGGAAATAGAAGGGTCTGGAAGCATCAGAGGAGCTGTGGGCAGGGGAGGTAGCTTGGTGTGGGGGAGCTTACCTAAACATGCAGGCTTGGTCCCGCTCCTCCAGACTCTAGTCCTTTTCCCTTGTCCTATGCCTCCTTCCACATGGTGGTGTCACAGGCCCTGGAGGTGCCAGTTACTTGAGTGTTTCATCTGCCCTGGTGTGTGCTGCCACCTGAATCAAGACTTGCCCCCACTATAACATGTAGATGACTGTTCTGAAGGAGCAAAAACATTTATACTGTGCTCCTTTGGGGTGGAACGTTCTTCTTGCAGCCTCTGCTTTTGATTTGCATCTGCTCGAGTGGGTCAGCTCCAGCTGCATCTCTCAGGCTACTAAGAATTGAAAATCAAAATAAAGTGACACCAGCCTGTTTCCAAATTGTCACTGATCCCACTGAAGAAATGTCAGGTGAAAGGAAGGAGAGGGAGAAGCAGGTGATTTATGAGTTATTTATTAGTTTGTGATGCTGTGTATATCAATGGAAACTCTATCCTAACATCTTTCCCTCCGACCTCCACTCCTCCCCCTACCTCGGTCTGAAGTAGGAAGAGACAATGGAGCAAGGAACTAAGTATAATTCATTCGTGAGCATGTAAGATAAGTCCTCTCCTTTTCCCTCTCTTGCTTTTGCTACGTAACAAATATTGTTAAATCTTCCAATTATTTTCCAATACTGAAAAAAAAACACTTTCAGGTGGTAGCCCTGAACTTGGACTCAGAAGGCCTGGGTTTGAATTTGGCCTCTGCACTCGATGCTGTGTGACCCAAGGGATGTTATAAAAATATTATCAAGATGTAGATTTCCTGCACATATGGGAATTGTTTTAGGAAAACAAATACTTGTTTTTTAAAAAAAATTTTTTTCAGTGACAAATTATATAGTATTATTAGGTTTTAAATTTTAAATCAATCATTTAAGTAAATATCTCAGTACTCATGGAGAAAAATTTTGGGGGCAAGTGTGTTACAGAATGTCTGTCTTTACAAAAAGAACTCTGTAGTTTCAATTGATTGATCTAATCTATTGACTAATTGATTAGAAACTGAAGCAAGTATTCAATTCCGTATCTTTAAATTAAGCTAATTCATCCATAAGCTATGTGACTGGTAGCCAATTAAAAATGACAAGAAATCCAATCCAGTGTTGCAACTATCTTGGGTCTTCTCACTTTGATTCTGCCACTTACCCATTTATTCATTTAGCCTACTCTGAATGAGATCTGCTATGTGAAAGGTGCCAGAGGCACAAAAATGAGTAAGATATCATTAGTCCCTGTGTCTAGGAGCTTATTTCTGTGGCATAAACAGACCTCTGACTGGTCCTTTCAATTACATCTCAACACAATGTAGTAGGGGATTTGGTAGGAGGAAGACCTGGCCTAGACAGGGATTGCGAGGAGAGGTTGCCCAGAGGAGGTGATGGACAACTGAGCTGTCATGAAGGATTGAGTGGGTGCTCGCCAGGGGAGGAAGAGCTTGTTCCAGGCAAGGGGAGCAGTGTGGGTTCACAGATGAGAGGGCAGAGAGGGACTTTGGGAAATAGCAAAAAACTCTGGATGATGGATTATAAAATGCAAAGTAGGTGTGTGTGTGTGTGTGTGTGTGTGTGTGTGTGTGTGTGTGTGTGTGTGTGTGTGTGTGTGTGTGTGTAATGTGAGATCAGGCATGAGGAGTGGGAGGAAGGTGATGTCAATTGTTGACAGGAAATCCAGGCTTAGAACGAGTAAGGACTCTGGGGAGCTTTATGTGATGAACTGGCCAGATTCCTGAACCTGGCTGCTGGGCTGGCTTAATCCGTCTTGGGCCCAGTTCGGCTTAGCTGGCTGCCAGTCTGAGCCAGGCCCAGCCCACCTCAAACACAGGCAATGATTGGGGGAGATGCTGCAGACGCCAACCTCCTTCTGACCTTGACACCCTGCTGCTGGTGAGCCATTCTGTCTCTCTCAGGAGGACTGGTCCCTCTCAGGATGGTTTTCTTATCCACCATGTGACATAGTCTTAGCACTCAGAGTGCTGTGACCGGTCAGGAGTGGGGGCCTATTCCATCCAGTGCTATTCATCCAGTGGATCTCTATGGTGCTGACTAACTCTCCAAGCTTGGTGGGTGTGAAGACCCTCAGACCACCAAACACCAGCAGAGTGTTCTCGGATTTTACAAAGGCTGTAATCCCTAATTCTTCAAGCTTAATGCTCTGCAACTGGACCTCATCCCAAAAGATTGGGTGACATATCACATCAGACACAGACCAAAGAGGAGGAAGGGGTTGTCCTTAAGGAAAATGACTAATCAAAAGTTTTTTTTTTTTAATGTTATTTCTATAATACTGCTTTTATTGCATACGGAGAAAAAAAATGAATGTGAAAAGACATTTTGTTATTCAATTTGAACATGAAATGTTATTAACCTGTCTTTTTTTAAAAACACTAATTACTATTTTAAAAGAGTTTCATAATCCTGTTCTGAGATTAGTTCTGTAATTCTGAGAAAGAGGCATTCATAGGTTATTCACACAAACGAAATGTTGAGTTGCCCATAATCCACTCATGGTTTTTGTGGAGGTTCTGGTCAAAAGACAAAATTACGCCCAGGAAACTAGGCAACGTGTTGTGAATTTGGCGGTTGGGCAGGAAGCACACAGGGTTTCTGCTCTCCAAGATCTCACAGGAGGGCATACGTGCAGGACACATGGGACCAGCTCCAGCCCCTCTCTCCCCCAGCCGGCCACTTCACGCAGCCTGTGGTCACCCTCCTCACACCACTGTGTTGTGGTTTTCCCCCTTCATTATTAAATGTATCAGCTGCTAAAATTCCTTTGCTGAGTGTGGTACCTGTCCATTGTCTGTATTCGCCCCCTCGGACCCGCGTGTGCACATGCACACACACGTGCTAGAAAATAAGCTTCATGAGAACAGGGACCTGCTGTCCTCTTTTTAACTCTGTCTCTAGTGCCTAAACTATTTGATGTGTGAATAAATGTGGGAGGTTGTTGGAGAACTTTCTGGAAGAAATTTCATGGTGGGCACCAACCAGACCTCATGGTTTAAATCTCAGCCCTTTGGAGAAAGGAGCTGCCAGGCTAACATGGGCTGGATTTACAAGACTGCTGCTGTGGCCCAGCGTGAAGGGGAGGTGCCTGCCCCATGTTGTGCTCGGGACCACCTGCAGCTCTGGTGAGTGCAGCACCCATAGGCCCCGGGCATGGCCTCTGCGTTCCCACAGGAGTAGTGGTGAGACATGTCAGTCATCAAGTGACCTTGAAGGTGAGGACATCTGAGGGGAGTGGAAGGATAGGAATGGAGACTCCAAGACTCATGGGGACAGCTTTTCAGGGGACCAGGATGCCTGCATCCGAGCGTGGGGCAGTGAGCCAGGGCGGGCTGGGCTATTATACCGCTCCCATGATCTCACCCTTGACCCCTGGTCCTGAAGGTGCTCTTTGTTCACCTCCATCAAGACTACAGTGGGTTGAGATTCGGGAGCATATTTTCTCTTCCTTTGCTTTCTTCTTGGTATAGACCCTGGTCTCTGAATTACTCTCTGTTCTCCAAGCATGTCTCTCTTTTCACCGCATGTCTAACCCCCTGCTGCCTGTTTTTTTGTTTTTTATTTATTTAATTTAATTTTTTTTTTGCAGCTCGCCCGTATAGAGTTCCCAACCCTTGACCTTGTTGTTAACAGCACCACATTCTAACCACCTGAGCTAACTGACCACCCTCATTTTTTCTTTTTTTCAAATTTATTTATTTATTTTTAATCGACATATAAGATTGTATATATTTATTGTGTGCAGCATACTGTTTTGAAGTATCGCCCCGTATGTTGACGTGTGTGCTTCCTGTGCTTGATGGACCTCCTGTCTCTTTTTCTTGACATAAACCTTCTGCTTGTCCTTCAAAATCCTGGTCAGATGTTGTGACTTCACTGAAAACTCATTGTATCCCTTAGCAAGAGCCACCTTGCCCTCTCTCCTTGGAGCCTCGTAGCCTCATCTCAGCGCCTCTCCATTGTGTTGGCATGATCTGCTTACTAGACTGTCTCTCCAATGCAACTCTGAGTTTTCAAGGGTAATAGTCCTGTCTTAAAATTTGTGTATCTCCAGTTTATGTCACAGAATCTGGTTGTGAAAGAAAAAAAAGCATAATTAAAGAACATATCTAAGGCATTGGAAACAGATCACCCACAATTGTTTCTAAAAGGCAATGAGTAGCTGGATAAACAAAATGTGGTTATTTACATAAAACAGAATGTTATTCAGCCATAAAAGGGAATAAAATTCTGACACGTGCTTCAACATGGGTGAACCTTGAAAACATTATGCTAAGTGAATTAAGCCAGACATGGAAGGATAAATATTGTATGATTCCATGTATGTGAGATACCTAGAATAGGCAAATTCGTGGAGACAGAAAATAGAATAGAGGTTGCCAGGGGTTGGGGGAAGGAGGGCAAAGAAGTTATTGTTTAGCAGGTACAGTTTCTGTTTGGGATGATGGAAAGTTCTGGAAGTAATGGTGAATGTACTAAATGTCATTGAATTTTGCATGTAAAAATGGTTAAAATGGTAAGTTTTGTTATGTGTCTTTTTTTGCAGCTGGCTTTTACAGGGATCCAAACTCATGACCTTGGGTTTTTTTATTTTATTTTATTTTATTTTATTTTATTTTATTTTTTTTAATTTTATTTTGTCGATATACATTGTAGCTGATTAATGCTCCCCATCACCAAAACCTCCCTCCCTTCTCCCTCCCCCCCCTCCCCCCCAACCATGTCCTTTCTGTTTGTTTGTTGTATCAACTTGAAATAATTGTGGTTGTTATATCTTCTTCCCCCCCCCCGGTTTGTGTGTGTATGTGTGTATGTGTGTGTGTGAATTTATATATTAATTTTTAGCTCCCACCAATAAGTGAGAACATGTGGTATTTCTCTTTCTGTGCCTGACTTGTTTCACTTAATATAATTCTCTCGAGGTCCATCCATGTTGTTGCAAATGGCAGTATTTCATTCGTTTTTATAGCTGAGTAGTATTCCATTGTGTAGATGTACCACATTTTCCGTATCCACTCATCTGATGATGGGCATTTGGGCTGGTTCCAACTCTTGGCTATTGTAAAGAGTGCTGCGATGAACATTGGGGAACAGGTATACCTTCGACTTGTTGATTTCCATTCCTCTGGGTATATTCCCAACACTGGGATGGCTGGGTCGTATGGTAGATCTATTTGCAATTGTTTAAGGAACCTCCATACCATTTTCCATAGAGGCTGCACCATTTTGCAGTCCCACCAACAATGTATGAGAGTTCCTTTTTCTCCGCAGCCTCGCCAGCATTTATCGTTCATAGTCTTTTGGATTTTAGCCATCCTAACTGGGGTTAGATGGTATCTCAATGTGGTTTTGATTTGCATTTCCCGGATGCTGAGTGATGTTGAGCATTTTTTCATATGTCTGTTGGCCATTTGGATATCTTCCTTAGAGAAATGCCTACTTAGCTCTTTTGCCCATTTTTTAATTGGGTTGCTTGTTTTCTTCTTGTAAAGTTGTTTGAGTTCCTTATATATTCTGGATATTAATCCTTTGTCAGATGTATATTTTGCAAATATTTTCTCCCACTCTGTTGGTTGTCTTTTAACTCTTTTAATTGTTTCTTTTGCTGTGCAGAAGCTTTTTAGTTTGATATAATCCCATTTGTTTATTTTTCCTTTGGTTGCCCGTGCTTTTGGGGTCGTATTCATGAAGTCTGTGCCCAGTCCTATTTCCTGAAGTGTTTCCCCTATGTTTTCTTTAAGAAGTTTTATTGTCTCAGGGTGTATATTTAAATCCTTAATCCATTTTGAGTTGATTTTAGTATACGGTGAGAGGTATGGATCTAGTTTCATTCTCCTGCATATCGATATCCAGTTATCCCAGCACCACTTGCTGAAGAGGCAGTCCCTTCCCCAGTGAATAGGCTTGGTGCCTTTGTCAAAGATCAGATGGCAGTAAGTGTGTGGGTTGATTTCTGGATTCTCTATTCTATTCCATTGGTCAGTGTGTCTGTTTTTATGCCAGTACCATACTGTTTTGGTTATTATAGCTTTGTAGTATAGCTTAAAGTCAGGTAGTGTTATGCCTCCAGCTTTATTTTTTTTGCTGAGCATTGCTTTGGCTATTCGTGGTCTTTTATTGTTCCATATGAATGTCTGAATAGTTTTTTCCATTTCTGAGAAAAATGTCTTTGGAATTTTGATGGGGATTGCATTGAATTTGTATATCACTTTGGGTAGTATGGACATTTTCACTATGTTGATTCTTCCAATCCAAGAGCATGGAATATCTTTCCATCTTCTTGTATCCTCTCTAATTTCTCTCAGCAGTGGTTTGTAGTTCTCATTATAGAGATTTTTCACCTCCTTGGTTAACTCAATTCCTAAGTATTTTATTTTTTTGGTGGCTATTGTAAATGGGCAGGCTTTCTTGATTTCTCCTTCTGCATGTTCACTATTGGAGAAAAGAAATGCTACTGATTTTTGTGTGTTGATTTTGTATCCTGCTACTGTGCTGAAATCATTTATCAATTCCAAGAGTTTTTTTGTAGAGGTTTTAGGCTGTTCGATATATAGGATCATGTCATCTGCAAACAGGGACAGTTTGACTTCATCTTTTCCAATCTGGATGCCCTTTATTTCCTTCTCTTCTCTGATTGCTCTGGCTAGTACTTCCAACACTATGTTGAATAGGAGTGGTGAGAGCGGGCATCCTTGTCTGGTGCCTGTTCTTAAAGGAAAAGCGTTCAGCTTTTCCCCATTCAGGATGATATTGGCAGTGGGTTTGTCATATATGGCTTTAATTATGTTGAGATACTTTCCCTCTATACCTAACTTATAGAGGGTCTTTGTCATGAATGAGTGCTGAACTTTATCAAATGCTTTTTCAGCATCTATAGAGATGATCATATGGTCCTTGTGTTTGAGTTTATTAATATGGTGTATCACATTTATTGATTTGCGTATGTTGAACCAACCTTGCATCTCTGGGATGAATCCCACTTGATCGTGATGAATAATTTTTCGTATGTGTTGCTGTATTCTGTTTGCTAGTATTTTAGTGAGGATTTTTGCATCTATATTCATCAAGGATATCGGCCTGTAGTTTTCTTTTTTGGTTATATCTTTACCTGGTTTTGGTATCAGGATGATGTTTGCTTCATAGAATGAGTTTGGGAGATTTGTGTCCGTTTCAATCTTTTGGAATAGTTTGTAAAGAATCGGTGTCAATTCCTCTTTGAATGTTTGGTAAAATTCTGCTGTGAATCCATCTGGTCCTGGGCTTTTCTTTGTTGGGAGCCTTCTGATAACAGCTTCAATCTCCTTTATTGTTATTGGTCTGTTCAAATTTTCTACGTCTTCATGGTTCAGTTTTGGGAGCTTGTGTGTGTCCAGAAATTTATCCATTTCCTCCAGATTTTCAAATTTGTTGGCGTATAGTTGTTTATAGTAGTCTCGAATGATTCCTTGTATTTCAGATGAATCAGTTGTAATATCGCCTTTTTCATTTCTAATTTTTGTTATTTGAGTCTTCTCTCTTCTTTTTTTTGTTAGCCATGCTAATGGTTTGTCAATTTTATTTATCTTTTCAAAAAACCAACTTTTTGATTCATTGATCTTTTGAATTGTTTTTTGGTTTTCAATTTCATTCAGTTCTGCTCTGATCTTAATGATTTCTTTCCGTCTGCTAACTTTAGGATTGGATTGTTCTTGTTTTTCTAGTTCTTTAAGGTGAAGTGTTAGGTTGTTCACTTGCCATCTTTCCATTCTTCTGAAGTGAGCATTTAATGCAATAAATTTTCCCCTCAATACTGCTTTTGCAGTATCCCACAGGTTTTGGTATGATGTATCATTGTTTTCATTAGTTTCAATAAACTTTTTGATTTCCTGCTTGATTTCTTCTTGGACCCATATGTCATTAAGTAGAATGCTGTTTAATTTCCATGTGTTTGTATAGTTTCCAGAGTTTTGTTTGTTATTAATTTCTAGTTTTAATCCATTGTGGTCTGAGAAGATACATGGGATAATTCCAATTTTTTTGAATTTATTGAGACTTGATTTGTGACCTAATATGTGATCTATCTTGGAGAATGATCCATGTGCTGATGAGAAGAATGAATATTCTGAGGTTGTTGGGTGGAATGTTCTGTAGATATCTGCCAATTCCAATTGGTCTAGAGTCTTGTTTAGATCTTGTGTTTCTCTACTGATTCTTTGCCTAGATGATCTGTCTAATATTGACAGTGGAGTGTTCAGGTCCCCTGCTATTATGGTATTAGTGTCTATTTCCTTCTTTAGGTCTAATAGAGTTTGTTTTATAAATCTGGCTGCTCCAACATTGGGTGCGTACATATTTATGATTGTTATGTCTTCTTGATGGATCAGTCCTTTTATCATTAAGTAGTGTCCCTCATTGTCTCTTTTTATGGTTTTTAGTTTAAAGTCTATTTTGTCAGATATAAGAATAGCCACTCCAGCTCGTTTTTCTTTTCTGTTTGCATGGTAAATCTTTTTCCATCCTTTCACTCTTAGTCTGTGTGAATCTTTATGGGTGAGGTGGGTCTCTTGTAGGCAGCATATAGTTGGGTCCTGCTTTTTGATCCAGTCAGCCAGTCTGTGTCTTTTAATTGGGGAATTTAAGCCTTTAACATTAAGAGTTGTTATTGAAAGGTGTTGATTTATTCTTAGCATTTTATTGGTTGTTTGGTTGTCTTAGGTGTCTTTTGTTCCTTGCTTTCTGATTTACTGTTTGGTTTCTTTGTTTGTTGGTTCCTTAGGTTGTAGATAGTGCTTTTGTTAGCTTGTTTTCTCTTCATGAATGCCATTTTTATTGTACTAGCGGGTTTAGATTTTTCTTAGGTTTTTATGTCAGTGGTAGTTATTTTTCAGGAACCAAACCCAGTACTCCCTTGAGGATTTCTTGTAAGGGTGGTCTTGTGGTAGTGAACTCCCGCAGTTTTTGTTTGTCTGAGAAATATACTATTTGCCCCTCATTTCGGAAGGATAGCCTTGCAGGGTAGAGTATTCTTGGCTGGCAATTTTTGTCTTTTAGTATTTTGAAAATATCATCCCATTCCTTTCTAGCTTTTAGGGTTTGTGATGAAAAGTCTGATGTTAACCTGATTGGGGCTCCCTTATAGGTGATTTGACGCTTCTCTCTTGCAGCTTTTAAGATTCTCTCTTTGTCTCTGAGTTTTGCCAATTTGACTATGACATGTCTTGGAGAAGGCCTTTTTGGGTTGAATACGTTTGGAGATCGTTGAGCTTCCTGGATCTGAAGATCTGTGATTTTTCCTATACCTGGGAAGTTTTCTGCCACTATTTTGTTGAATATGTTTTCAATGGAATCTCCATTTTCCTCCCCTTCTGGAATACCCATGACTCGGATATTTGAGCGCTTGAGGTTGTCTGATATCTCTCTCAGATTTTCTTCCATGTCCTTGATTCTTTTTTCTTTCTTTTTGTCTGCTTGTGTTATTTCAAACAGCCCATCTTCAAGTTCAGAGGTTCTCTCTTCAACTTCGACAAGCCTGCTGGTTAAACTCTCCGTTGTGTTTTTTATTTCGCTGAATAACTTCTTCAGTTCAGCAAGTTCTGCTACATTTTTTTTCAGGACATTGATTTCCTTGTATATTTCCTCTTTCAGATCCTGTATACTTTTCCTCATTTCATCATGATGTCTAGCTGAGTTTTCTTGTATCTCATTCAGTTTCCTTAGAATTATCACTCGAAATTCCTTGTCAGTTATTTCAAGGGCTTCTTGTTCTATAGGATCTAGAGTATGAGATTTATTAACTTTTGGTGGTGTACTTTCTTGATTTTTTGTATTTCTGGTGTCTTTTTTTTGGTGTTTATTCATTGTGGCAGGGGGTTTCACAGTCCACCGGTTTAAGACTAATGACTAACTAGGATGTTGCTGTGGTTGCCAATTTGGTATGGCTCCCGCCGTGACTGCTCAGTTGGCCTCTAGTGTCTTGTGTGTGTGGTTGCCTCGGGTCTTGGGCTTCTCCGGTGATCCACCTTTCTGGTCAGCTTGTACTCTGCTGGGCTGGTGGATCACGTACCACAGGGTGTGTGATCTCTGTTGAGCTTTCACTTTCTGTACAGGACTTCTCCCCGTTCCGTGTGCTCTGGCCCAGGCTGTTAGATCGTGCAGTGGCGACCCCACCGGGTGTGTGGTTTCTGTCGAGTCTCCGCCTCCCTGGCCGCACGTCTCCCCCCTCTGTGCACACTGTGCTGGGTTGGGGCGTATGACCTTGGTTTTATAAGGCTGTGCTCTAACCAACTGAGTTAACTGGCCAGCCTTTGTTATGTATCTGTTACCACAGTTTTTTTAAAAAAGCTTTGAGTACGGAAGAAGCAAATGAAAGAATTAGCAGTAAAATGTTCTAATGACCCAAATGCAGAGGGTAGTTCAAATGTATGTAAATCAATTAAGTGGGATACAACTCATTACAGACTCCTTATCAAGAGAAGAAAATCTGTGTTCTTTCTCTTTATACTATTTTTAGTGAATCAGTAAGATTTCATCAGTCAGCATCATATTTGCTTATTTTTATGCAAAATCAGCAGCAGCAAGTACTTTGCCCCAACATTAAATTACACTTTTTCTGTCTGTGAAATTTTATTTCAAATAATGAGAGAACTCAAACTTAGGCTATTGAAATGCCTTATAAAATTAATGTATTGATTACTTTTAGTTTTTAATCTATGTCTTAATTATATATATAAACACACAAAACACTCAAGAGTAAAAATGAGGTAAATAGTTATAATATGATCAGTTCTTTTTTATATTTTTGTTTTTCTGGATTATTACCCTCTGTTACATCATTTAAAACTTTTGCTTGGATTTTGTATTTTTAACTCTTCTGCACATTTATGGGAAATCATTAGTCAGGGGAAGCTTGTATTTAAAATTTCCCTACATGAAAATGTTGGCAAGCAAGAGGTAAATCGTGTGGGACACAAAGAAGCACATCACGGCTGAGCTGACAAGGCCCGTGGCTGTGTTTTGGATCATGTAAGGGCTCAACACCCAGAGAAGGTGCCTGGTGAATGCCGCTGACTGATCACACGGCAGTTCTCGGAAGGGCTGCTGATCAGAAGTGAAGGCTTTGGCAGAATCCAAATGGCAAAGTCACAAACAGGAGCAGGCCTTAAAAATAACAACTGTAACCTCAGCAAAATGAAAGCTCTTCAATGTGGGAAGTATAATGGGAAATGTATTGATTGGTATTTTTATCTGGGTACATGGATAGTGATCACAAGTAGAGATGCTCCCCTTTTCTACAAAGGATGGTGGTGTAGAACACGGATCACCGTTAGCAGAGTCTTGCAAGAATCACAACTCAAGTCAATAGATGTGTTTGAGGAATTTTCTAGTTGCAAATGTCTGAAATGGAACAAAAATGAGCTCTTATGTATTCATTCTCTCATTCTGCTCTTATTTAATGAACACCCACTGTATACCAGGCATTGCTCTAGATACTTGGAAAATACCAGTGAACTGAACCAAGGCCAGGTTCTCTGTCCTCATGACGCTCATAGTCTAGCAGGAAGAGACTGAAAATAAGCAATAAACATTATATGTAAGTCAATTATATAATGTTAGAAAGTGGTACATGTTATAGAAAAAGGAAAAAGGTAGAGTAGCAAAAGGTGGTAGGTGTGGGGCAACATTAGGGTGGGCAGGGCCAGCTCTCCTGAGACGATTATAAATGAACAAAGGCTTGGAACATGGAGCCAGCAGATGCTGGGAGAAGACCTAGGCAAAAGGGGCATGAAGGCCCCAATACGGGTCCAAGCCAGTGTGGTTGCTCCGGGGTGAGCTGGGGAAAGTGGCAGGAGAGAAGGACCTCGTGGGCTGTCACTTTGTGTGGAAAGGGAGCCCATGCAGGGTTCTGAGAAGAGGAGTGAGCTGACCTAACACAGATTTTAAAATGACTCACTTAGCTGTTGTGTTGGGAATAGAATGTAAGGGGTGGGGTGGAAGTAATGAGGCTTGTGAGGAGGCTATTCCTATACTTTAGATGAGACATAATGGAGAGTCAGAACAAGGGGTGGCAACATGTGTGCTGGAAAGGATCCAGGTCTGGATGTGTTTTGAAGGTGGAATCTGCATGATTTCCAATGGTGTTGGTATGGAGTGCAAGAGGCGCCCAGGCTGGCTCCAAAGTGTTTGCCCTAAGCAATGGAAGGATGGAGTTGCCATCCCTTGAAACAGGGAAGACTGTGGGAGTAGCAGGTGTGGCATGAAGATCTGGAGTTCACTTTGGAAATGCTGATTTTGAGATCTCCATGAAATATTGTCTTAGTTTGTTTTCTGTTGCTGTAATGGAATACCTGAGACTGGGTAGTTTATAAAGAAAAGAAATTTATTTCTTGCAGTTCTGGAGGCTGGGAAGTCCAAAGTTAAGGGTTCACGTTTGGTGAGGGCCTTCTTGCTGGTGGGGACTCTGCGGAGTCCTGAGGCGGCACAGGGCATCACATGGTGAAGGGGCTAGAACATGTCAGCTCAGGTCTCTCTGCCTCTTTTTATAAAGTCAACAGCCCCTTCATGGGAACCCCACCTAGGTGACCTTATCTAATCCTAATTACCTCCCAAAGGCCCCACCTCTGAATGGTGTTACAATGGGGATTAAGTTCCCTACACATGAATTTTGGGGGGACATATTCGAACTATTGCAGACATCCAGGGGGTGATGTTGAATAGACAGGTGGTGTATTAGTTTCTTATTGCTGCTATAACAAATGCCACAAATTTGGTGAACTGAAATAACACAGATTTATCATCTTCTAATTTTAGAGGTCGGAAATTCTAAAATGAGGTGTTGGTAGGGCTGTGTTCCTTCTGGTGGCTCTAGAGGGGATTCCTTTCCTTTCCTTTTGCAGCTTTTGGAGGCTAACTGCATTCCTTGGCTTGTGGCCCCTTCCTCCATCTTCAAAGTGCATCACTCTAGCCTCTGCTTTGTCATCCCGTTCCCTCTTCTGACTCTGACTCTGACCTTCTTGCTTTCCTCTTGTAAGGACCCTTATAATTACACTGGGCTCACCTGGATAATACAGGGTACTCTTCCCATCTTGCAATCATGACAATAGTCACATCTGCAAGGTTATTTGAGTGTGGCGCTCTGGTGAGAAATCAGGCTGGAGTAGACAGCTGGCATTTAACACCCTTAAGGGGGAAGTTAGAGGCGCCTATAATTTAGGAAAGGGTGGAATTGGACACTGGATCCAGGGATTGAAAAGTTGTTGTCATTATCCTCTTACTGTCTCTCTCACTCTCTCTCTCCCCCCTCCCCCCCATTCCCCTCCCCCCACTACCTCCATCCCCAGTCTCTTGGCTCTGGGTGTCTTGGGTGGATTCATTCTTTCCTACTGCAGGATCATTTCAAGTCTGGCTGCCAATAACTCCAGGTTTTAACCATCTGAGTTGGAAACCCCAGATAAATGATATAACTTCTCCCTTGTGGAGTCCACACACAAATTCCCATGGAAGGGCTCTGATAGGGTCTGATTGAGTCACATGGCTAGTTGGATGGGGCCCCTGGTGTCACTCCCGTGGTTGGTGATTGTTGGTCTCAGGAGAACCAAAGGGAATGGGAGAAGGGCAGTTGCCCAGAGTACAGGGGGAGGGAGAAAGGGGTGCTGGCAAGGCAAAAACACTAAAAACGCTCCAGACTTTTAGTTTTAAGCCTCGTTTTACTAAAATTTAAACAAAATAAAAGTGGGCAGAATAGTATAATGACCCCTGGTGGACCCATGCCCTGCACTTCAACAGTGGCTGACACGTGGTTTCTTATGTGTCTATCTGCTTCCCCTCCCCCACCTCAGGATATTTTAAAGTAAATTCCAGACATTGTATCATTTTCCCTGTAAACATTTCAATATGTAACAGTAAAGAATCAGGTTTCCTTTTAAAAAAACAAAAACACAATGCCATTATCGTACTAAAAATAATTTAACATTAATACCATTAACTATTCACTGTTCAGATTTCTCCCACGTCTCATCAATGATGGTTTGAATCAGGATCCAAATAAGGTCAATCCATTCCATTTGGCTCCTGATTTCCTTTTGAAATGTATCTGTAGATGACTTGTCGAAAGCCATCCGCACCCGGACCGTCAGTTCTGTGTCCTCATAAGGTCTACGTCGTGCTCACTATTGTGTCCTTATCGGGGCAGTGGCCTTTCTCTCACGTGATAACACTTTCACTTCCTTAAGTCACTGCCTCTTAGCAACCAAGTGGCTTTAGCGCACCAAGTCTTCTGGAGTCATTTTGAAAGTGGCAGATGTGGTTTAGGCGTGTTTGGCTTTTGAAAACTCCCAAAGATGTAGACAGCAGCAGAACTCAAGTTTCCCTCTCTCCCGTGTTCTCCCATCCGGGGAGGCAAGTTCTGCTCCTCACTGCTCCCAAACAGGCTTTTGTCTTAGAGGTTCAAATGCCAGTCAGCTTCTGGCAGAACCTTCCCTAAGCGGGTCCCTTGCTAAGACAGACATGTGGCTGAGTTGAGCACTGGACTTCCCTCTTTGTGGGTTACTACATTAGACTTTTGACCTGTCAGTGTCTCCCTCGGATGCCTTGAGGTTTAAGGTATGCTGCTGACAGAAGGCCCTAAAAATACGGACCAACAAAGTGCTGTGTGTCAAACCTTCCCTCAAGAGAGGTTCCAACAATTCCTACTGCTCACTGCCATCGGGAAAGTTTTTATATAGTTGCTAAACATCTTTCACATCATTGTAGTCACATATACAATTTTACCCTTTTGTTCATTCACCATGATATCATAAACACTTCTTTTCTGTTGTTATGTGTTTTACTTTTCCTTGATTTTTACAAGATCGATAGTATCCAAAGCCTTTTTTTTCTTGGTAGAAAGAGAAATCTACTGTGTCGTGAGAGGAAAACTCAGAATCAGGAGAACTGTGCACCGGGCCTGGCTTTGCCACTAACCAGAAATATGACCAAAGGTCTATCCCCAACTTCTCCGGGTTTTTTCCTGTATTAAAAGGGTACAATATTTCTTACTCCACAGGGTCGTTACAGAGATGGAATGAATGAATAAGGCGGTAAGGCCCTGGTAAACTCTAAATGATATTTAGAAATAAGATATTAACACTTCTGTGCTTAGATGCAGTAAGTGAGGCTGTAGAAACCATGTAGCTAGCCCTGTTGACCAAAGGCAGTAAAACCTTGAGACTATAGCCCGACAGTTAAGCAGGGAGAACCTGCCTGTTAGGACTGTGCTCCGGGTGGTAGCTCAGGGTGGGGGCTCGGTACGTAGCTGTTGGGCGGCACTGGGTGGAAGATGTGCTGTTCCTCATGCTGTCCCTCCCGTATACAAGCAGTGGGTGATCTATCACTAGAGCACAGCGGCTGAGCATTGACAGCAGAACAGCTGAACTGTTAAATCCAGAATGCAAAAACTGCTGCAAGAAGTATAACTCTGGTTTCTTTATAAACTGAGCTGAGAATCTCAGAGGTGTCTGATGTTTTTATGCAGATTTGTAAGATTTTCTTATTCTTCACGTGCCTTTGTATTTTTATTTTGGGGAATGAATGTCCTTTGAGCTTACTACGTTCCTTGTGCACTTCATGAGTCCAATAGACCTATGTTGGGGGAGAATTATGCATGCAGGTTTGGTAATTATTTACATTTCTTTTATCGTTGAACAGGTGATTACAGTATTCCTATAGTATAATAGACCAGTGTGCACATTTTGGGTTTTATTAGTCAGAGCTGCAGATATGGTGTGACAATACTTCTTATCCATTCAGTTCTATTCCTTCGGTTGTTTTCTTTGTTCCTATTCCCAGATACATTTCTACCTGGAGACTGTTTTTCTTCTGGACTAGTCTCTTAATCTCCCCAACCCATGTTTGCTAGAGACTTCTAGTGGTCACCCACCTCTGTGAGAAAGGATTGCAGTTGGGCAGGGTTATGGGAGGGAAAGATGTGTGACACTTATGTGCTGAATGGGGAAAAGCTTGTGCATAATCTCCAGGCTTTCTCTACTCCCCTCATCAACTGAGGAGGCACCAGCCCAGGGTCTTGCTGCTGCATGACGGTGGAGCCTCCATTGCCTCGGCTCAGACCACACAAAGACGGTTTCCTTGGAAGGTTAACTGGCCCAAAGTGGACTTTATGTGATTGAGAAATAAAGTTTGGTAATGTCAAGCCAATGAAATCTGAGGATTATTTGTTGCTGTGACACAATCTAGTCTGTCCTGACTACTACACATTCCATCTCTAAAATTGCCTCAGCTAGTAAACCAAAAGGTAAAGATAATTCAGTAGAGAAGAACTGTACTTATTTTTTAAAAATTGATATATAGTAATTGTACATATTTGTGGGGTATATGTGATAATTTGATACATGTATACAGTGTGTGACGATCAAATCAAATACTATGATGTTTTTATTTTATTTTTAATAATTATGTGTATTGTAAAATATACATAAAACTTACTATTTTAACCATACAATTTTTTTTAAAGTGTCTTTACATTAAAAATAAATAAGTAAAATAAAATAAAATAAAATTGCCTTAGCCTATTCTTCAATTTTTAAAACTTTCCTTTATGTGAGTAGTAAGTCCTAAAAAATTTTATGTATTTAAATTTTTTAGATTATATTAAAGTATTTTCCAAACTTTGGCATGCATACCATTGATGGTATGTGAGATAATTTCATGTGGGACATAGATTGACTTATTTGTATTTTAGATATTTATGTACATTTATAATTTGATTCTACTCATGGCAAGTGATGCTTTTTTTATTTTTAGTGGTTGCACAAATACTTCTTTTAAAATAACTTTGGAGAAAATGAAGTGACTGAAAGAGAAATATCCAGTAGAGAAAAGTACAATTGATGTGCAAATATAGCAAACATCTCAGAGGTGATATTCAAATGACTGAAGGTTTGGGAAACAGTGTGTCTGGTAATTTGTTTGGTGGAATGTCTATTAAAGAAGATCTCCCCGGACAGGGAGATTTTCATTTTTGACACATGGTGCTTAGAATTAGATTCAGCAGATGTTTTTGAGTGAGTGGATATTATTTACCTTTTTTATCCAGGAACTTAAATAATAAATGACCCAGACCAGTTCTTTGAGGTCAATTTCATTGTTTTTCTCATTTTTCTCTGCTCTGAAGAGGTTCTGTTTCCAGGAAGTGTATTAGGCTCAAATCAGATTTAACCAAAGATGAGCATTCATGACATTTAAGAACTTAAAATGTTGTGTTCCTAGCTGACATTTTTTAGATGATGATTTGTTGTTCTTATATTCAGAAGGGATGTTGCTATTGGTTTGACTGAAGTCACAGGTGTAGGTAGCCCCACTGATTCTTCCATTCAGTCACCCTCTGACCCTCATCACAAATGTCTTTGTATTTGTGGCCTTTCTGTGCAGTGTTGTACTTTGATTTTTCTCACTATATTGGATATTAAAATGTGAGGTGAGGAGTAGCATATTTGTCAGTGACGTGAACAATAAACACAGTTCTTGTGTGGTAACATCATATATTGCATTTCAAATACAGCCAAGAAAATGTTCTACCAATAGCTTTCTATGCATTTTTAAGCTTTTTCAGTACAGCTACCAGAGCTGCTCCTGAGGAGGTGGCATGTCACGCTAGGTGTGTCAGCCTCCTCTCCGCTCTCCTAGGGCTCTCCCTCACTGTCCTTGCTCTCCTTCCCTAACCCCCACACATTTCATGGAGATTAATCATTGTAGCAGCAGCCTTAGCAATATTCACAATAGAAAAAAAATCCACAAGGTGGTGGCCAGAGTGAGGTGTGTGTGCAAGTGGAGAAGTGGCAGATTCATCTACTTGTCTCAGTAGGGGAACTCTACCCTGGTTGAGTGTGGATCATTTCAGGTATTTTAGTAGGGTCTGGTGGTAAACATTTATTGAAAATTGCTTTAGCACTGATATCTTACTTCGTTTTCTATTCTATAAAAGGCAGCCTGAAACTGGGTAATTTATTCAGAAAAGGTTTATTTAGCTCACGGTTCTGGAGGCTGGCAAGTCCAAGATTGGTCGGAAGCATCTGGTCAGTTTCTGGTTGGGGCTTTGTGCTGCATGAAAACATGGTAGAGAAACGGAAGGGGAGCCAGGCATGTGTGAAAAAGGGAAAAGATGAAGTGGACTAACCCATTTTATAACAACTTGCTCTCATGACAACTAACCAAGTACTGTGAGAACTACATTAATTTCTCCATGAGGGCAGAGCCCCATGACCCAAACATCTCTTAAAGCCCCCCCCCACACCTCTCAATACCATTATGTGGACAATTAAATTTCAACATCAGTTTTGGTGGGGACATACCACATCCAAACCATAGTGATTGATTTCCCTTGACCCCACCATTTACACTCAAATATTACTGTGGGGAAATCACCTCTACCCAAGGGTTATCAGTCATGTGGTTTACTGGCAACAACCCCTTCTTTGCTCCAAGACTGGGCTTTGACTAGTCAGCCTTGTCTGTTGCTTGGTTTAAGAGTGTGTGCACGATCTAGTTCCTGCCAGTGAGATGCATGGAGACCTTCACTGGGGCTTATTTACAGAAGAGAAGCTTCTTCTCTGTTCCATGGAAGCCCCTGGATAGAATATTATCATTATTTGTCATTGTGGGAGATCCAACCCAGTGAAGGTTGACATACTTAGAGAGAAGAGCCTAGAGAATTTCTGAGCCTTGAGGATGGGTGCAGCCAGGCCCGAGGCCAGCCCTACCTCCAAACTTCAGTTTTTTGAGCCCGTGAATTTCCCTCCCCACCTTTTAGTTAAGTATTTTTGGTTTAGGTTTTCTATACCTTGCAAAGATTTCTGTTGTGACAGGTCCTTTTCTGTAATCCTGTTATATCATTTGTGCCTGTGTTAGCATTTATTTTACTTACTTGTCATGATTAATGACATGTCTGTTTTTCCTCAACTAGGTTATGATGTCCTTGAAACTGTGGACTAAAACCTTACCTGCCTTTCTGATCTTTGTGTGGAGCTTAGCATATCCATTTAGCTATGCTCTGAGGGCCTACTTTACACCAAGCCTAGAGCTGGATCTAGTTCTCAATAACAGTTTGTGGAGTTGCCAATATATATGTATTTATATTTGTAGAAAGACACAATTTATTGCTCACACTTTCAGAGACTGGGAAGTCCGAAGTCCAGGGAACACATTTGGTGAGGAGGGTCTTCTTTGGTGGTGGCTTTACAGCAATGCAGGGGTCTCCCATGGCAGAAAATGGCAGAGGAGAGAGAGAGACAGAAACAGAGACAGAGACTCTCAAGCACTCTCCTTTTAAACTCCTCAGGATCATGCTCCTGACCACCACTTTTTTTAAATTCCATTTTTTTGTAGAAAAATAAATTTGCAACAGGCTGGTTGGAATTACAGAAGAGTCCTTTAAAGTTGCTTAGTTTTCAAATACTAAACATCATGAACTAAGAGTATTGCCAAATGAGTTTCCAGAGATAGGATTTAATCACAAGTGATGAAATTATGTAATTATTCCTTTCTGTACATATAATATTTGCATCGATAAAGTTTGGTTCCTCTAATAGTTAAGCATTGCCCCCTACAAACTTGTTTTGCTAATTGCCTTTGGAGCTGCTGTCTCCAAATAAAAACCAAAAATCTGTTGTTTTTCCATCTAAAATATTCAAATTAGTGGACTTAAAAAAATTTTTAATTATTTTATTTTATTTGTTTATTTTTATTTTTGGCCATAAAACAAGTCTTAATACATTTAAAAAGACTAAGATCGTAGAAAATATGTTATCTGACCACAATAACAGAAGGAAATTTAGAGAATTCACAAATGTTTGGAAATTAAACAACACTCTCCTAAATAAACAATGGGTAAAAAGAAAAATCACAGAGAAATCAGAGAGTACTTTGAGATACAACATAAAATTTTTTTTTTTTTAAGCACAACATATCAAAATTTTTAGGGTGCAGGGCTCACACAGTACTTAGAGGAATACTTATACTTGTAAAACACCTATATTAAAAATAAGAAAAATCTCAAATCAGTAATGTACACTTCTACCTTAAGAACATAGAAAAAGAAGAGAAAACTAAACCAAAAACAAACATAAGTAGGAAATAACAAAGATTACAACAGAAATATGTGACATAGGGAATTAGAAAACAATAGAGAAAATCAGCAAAACTGAAAGGAGATTCTTTAAAAAGATCAACAAAATTTGTAAACGTTTATCTAGATTGACCAAGAAAAAAAGAGAGAAGACCAAAATTACTAAACTCAGAAATAAAGCAGTGGCACTATTACATTGTCATTATGGTTTTTTGTGGTGGTAAGATTTAGTTCCTTTCTCTTTCTCATTTGCATTTTTGTTCTACCAGTGGGTTTTGTCTTTTCTTGTTCATTTGTGGTAATGATTATCCTTTTTCAGATTCCAGATGCAAGACTTCCTTGAGGATTTCTTGTAGGGTTGGTTGTGTGGTGCTGAAATCCTGCAGTTTTTGTTTGTCTGGAAAATACACTATTTTTCCCTCGATTCTGTAGAATAGCCTTGCTGGGTATAGTATTCTTGGCTGGCAGTTTTTTTCTTTTAGTATTTCGCATAGGTCATCCCATTTTCTTGTGGCCTATAGAGTTTCTATTGAGAAATTTGCTGTTAGTCTGATAATGGCTCCCTTATAGCTGATTTGATGCTTTTCTCTTGCTTCTTTCAAGATTCTCTCTTTGTCTTTGAGCTTTGGCAGTTTGACTATAATGTGTCTTGGAGAGGATCTTTCTGGGTTGAATCTGTTTGGGGATCCTTGACCCTCCCAGATCTAAAGGTCCATGTCTCTCTATATACCTGGGGAGTTTTCTGTTATTTCATTGAATAGATTTCTCATGCCTTTTCCTTTCTCCTCCCCTTCTGGAACACCCATGCTTTAAGTATTTGTGCATTTAAGGTTGTCTGCTAGCTCTCTTAGATTTTTAAATTTTTTAAAAAATTCTTTTTTCCTTATTTTTTGTCTGCATGAGTTATTTCTAAAAGACTATCTTCAAGATCAGAAATTCTTTCTGGGGCTTGTTCTAGCCTGCTGCTTAATCTATTGGTTGTGTTTTTTATTTCACTGAGTGAATCTTTCAGTTCCATGGTTCTGCTACATTCTTTTTTATGGTATTAATCTTTTTGTAAATTTCCTCCTTCATATCCTGGATTTTTCTTTTTCTCATTTCATTGTGTTGTCCGAGTCTTCTCATATCTCAGTAAATGTCCTTAAAATTGTTGCTAGGAATTCCTTTTCAGTAATTTCAAGGGTTTCCTGCTCTATAGGGTCTGGTATTTGAGAATTACTGTATTCTTTTGGTGGTGTCATATTTTCTTTGGTTTTTGTATTTCTGATATCTCTATGTTGATGTCTGGTCATCTGGTAGAGCAGTTGCTTCTTCTATTACTCTGGAGTGGGTTTTAAGGAGAGAGATGTCTTCTTTTTCTGGTCTTCACTGATGACTCTCCTTGTGTCAATGCAGTCAAGTGTCTGGTGGACCACCTGCATGGTAGCTGGCTACTGCTGTGGCATCAAGCCACTTTTGCAGCAGCTGTGGCGGTGGCAGTGGCTGTGGTGGGTCACCTGCGTGGAAATGGTGTTTTGGGCATGCTCCTTGCCTGCTTCCAGGCAGGGGATGCTGCCCTCAGCTCCTGCCAAGGACCATGGGCATGCTCTGTTTCTTCATAGTTGCCAATTTTTAATATACTGCCTGTATCAGTTTTCCATTACTGCATAACAAATTACTGCAAACAGTGGCTAAAACAAGTCACAGTTTCCATGGGTCAGGAGTCTGGATACAGCATAACTGGGTTCTCTGCTCAGGGTCTTGCCAGCTTTCAGGGAAGGTGTCAGCTGGGCTGTGTTTTCATCTGCAGGCTCCACTGGGGAAGAATCTGCTTCTAAGTTCATTCAACTTGTAGACTGAATTCATTTCCTGCAGCTATATGGCTGAGGGCTCCAGGTTTTGCTGGCTGTTGTTTGAAAGCTGCCAAGGGCTCTCACAGTGGCTTCCTCAACATGACTCCTCACTTCTTCAAGCCAAGAAGGAGAATCTGTCATTCTAGTGTCCCAAGACAGTCTTCTACAATGTCACATGATACAAAAGTGGTATCTCATTCCTTTTGCCACATTCTATGGGTTAAAAACAAGTCCTAGGTCCCATCCATGCTCAGGTGCAGGGGATTATACAGCGTTATGGACATTGGAGATGGGAAAGCACTAGGGGTCACCTTCATGTCTGTCTTCCGCACTACCTAAAAACTTATTAAAGAATCTCCTTTTAGCTCCATAAATGGGTTTTGTATTTCTCAACATACTAACTCTCACAGAATTCAGTAAGATTTTAAAAATTATAACTACATTTTTTTTTTTCTATTCAGGAATGGCATTGAGTTTACTTGAAATTTCTTTATATGATCACCTACATTTTCTTTAGGTTGAATTGTTTTACAGATAGTCATAAAATGTTTCTTGGGAATGTGTCAAAATTTTCCAAACATTTTTATATTCTTTGGATGATGTTAAAAAAGTAGTGACTTTCAGTTGGTTGCATTGGAAACTTGATGTAAATATTTTCCAAACAAACCAAGACCTCCTCAAAAGCAATATTGAAAAGAGCCCCGAAGGACTATGCTGTCTCCTACAGACATTTCATTTCTGTTCTAGCTCTAACAGCTGGACTTCTGCCATTTGTTTTTTTTACCAGTAGAATGGTGTAAAAAAAAAATTAATGCTACTAATAGAGACCTGTGAGATTTGGCCAGATTTTTCTTTATCTATGCAGAATGCCTGCATGTGACTATTAGTTAGATCTCTCAACATTTACTTGGCCAGTTAATTACATTTGGAATATTATTAAGAGCTGTAACTATGCAAATAAACAAATAGTCCTCAACAACTCTGAAAACATTCCAGCCAATAAATTAATTTATTTCCTTGTACATATTTTCACTTCTTTTATGTTTGACTTTATATTTGCTAATTAGCTTCCCCATTTTGTTTGTATAGTTTATGAATGTCATGATTCCTAACCATGGTTCATAGCTCAATGAGATATCTTCGTTTTCTCTTTTACAGAAGACATTAAAAAATAACTTTGTTACTTATTTCTATCTTTACCTGTGTTTTAAAAATTGTTTTATATAGCTTGTATGACCTTTTTTAGGCTCCAGTTCTCAATTTTATAACATCATGGGAATGTTATAGTTCTGAACAGTTTATACATAAATGATATGTTCTTTATATTTTTGGTGATAAACTGCTTTCAAAACCAGTTTACAAAATGGCATTCAGAAAGATGGACTAGGCGAAAAATCTCTCCCTACCTGCTGTTTGCAATACGGACACCAGATGGCGCAGTGGTCACACTGCTCAAATATAAATTCAGCTACACAGAGGCGACATGATGTTTGCACTTAATAGCTTCTATTGAAAAGACAGATGTACCTATAAATGTATCGTTTGAATATTTTTCTTTCATAAAGTACTATAGTCCTTGAGAGGCAATATTAGATGAATTACTTTTTGTCTTTAACTACTTAATGTTTATTTATCTTCCAATCTATTAAAACCATTATTGGACTGTTTTGTTAAATAAAAATCCAGTCCCTTTAGGGGTAAATTGTTTTCAGAATAGAACTGATTCTTAAGTACATTAAGTCTTTCTAAGTGGACATTTGTTTTCAATTTAGAAAAAAATAGTCCGTGTTCCAGTCTGTGAACAAATGTTTAAAAAGTTTTTAGAAACTTTTTACGAGTTGTAGTTTTCAGCCAGTAGAGCATAATCACATTTCTGGACTGAGATATGTCAGAGAAAGCCAATGTCCTTGGCTAAACTGAATCTTTTCTAAACTGGTGTCCAACAGAACTAGAGTAGATGTTATAATCTATATGTCCAAAGGGTTTTTCTTTATCTTGGCTGGAAATTTGGAACATCTGCAGACTTGATGTCTTCACATTAGATTAATCTTTGTGTGATAGAATTTGCGATCCAAGCCGAGTTTCTTAATTACCTTTGAGTTATATAACGCCCAGGGGACGACTAGGAAGAGATGCTGCTGTAAAACACTCGGCTCTCATGACAGGGCTTTGGAAGGTCTCTCTTCTCACGCATTTTCTAGATTACGTATTTTATAAGCCACAGGGTGATTTTCTATTCCTGGAAAAACAAGTTTGCTGAACTGCGTTCATTCAAAAAAGAAAAAACAGAACAAAACAAAAAACACAACATCGTGCTTAAAAATACAAGAAAATAAAAAGTTTAAGACTTTACACTTATTAACTTTTAGCCTAGTGTTCATACTACCTAAATGGCTTCAAGTGAAAGGTTTATTTCTAATTTTAGCTTTTCAGTTTTAAAACATAAGTTTTAAAAAGTAGGTAATTTTTGCTGTTTTTTAAACATTTTTAAAGGAATTTATTTTTTAATTGAAACACATTGACTAGATATTTATGGGATACAGAGTTACATTTCAAAACAAGTATACAATGTATGATGATCAAAACAGGGCACTGAGCATATTTAGCATCACAAAACTTTATCATTCATTTCTTTGTGCTGAGAACACAAAGAAATACATTTTCTCTTGTAGCCATTTGAGAACATACATTAAACTATGCATAATTATAGATGCCCAGAACTACTGTACACCACTAGAAATTATTTTTCCTATCTAACTGTCATTTTGTTTCCATTAACCAACCTGTCACTGTCCTCCTTCTCTCCTCCTCCTCTTCCTGGCCTCTAGTAACCACAATTCTATTCTCTTCTTAGAAGTTCAACTTACTATTATTTTTTTTAACTCCCACATATGAGTCAGAATATGTGGCATTTATCCTACTGTGCCTGAGTTATTTCACTTAACTTAATGTCTTCCAGGCTTGTCCGTATTGCCACAAATGACAAGATTTCATTCTTTTTCATGTCTGAGTAGTAGTCTACTATGTATGTATACCACATTTTCTCACTCCATTCATGGGTTGATGAATACCTAGGTTGATTCCATATCTGGGCTGTTGTGAATAGTGCTGCAGTAAACATGGGGGTGCAGATATGCTAATTTCCTTTCCCTTGGATAAATATCCAGCGGTGGGATTGCTGGGTCATATGTAGTTCTATTTTTGTAGTTCTTTTGAGGAACCTCCATACTGTATTCCATAATGGCATTATTAATTTACATTCCCACCAGCACTGTGTTAGAGTTCCCTTTTCTCTGTATACTCACCAGCATTTGTGGTTTTTTGTCTTTTCTGAGAATAGCCATTCTCAGTGGAGGGAGATGATATCTTATTGTGGTTTTGATTTGCATTTCCTTGATAATTAGGGATGTTGAGCATTTTGTCATATACCTATTTGCAATTTGTATGTCTTCTTTTGAGAAATGTCTATTCAGGTCATTTGCCCAATTTTTAATAGAATTATTTGATCTTTTTTGCTCTTAAGTTCCTTGTATATTCTGGATATTAATCCCTTGTTGGATGAATAGTTTGTGAGTACTTTTTCCTGTTCTGCTGGTTGCCTCTTCACTCTGTTGATTCTTTTGTTGAGCAGAAGCTTTTTAGCTTGATGTATTCCCATATGTCTATTTTTACTTTTGTTGCCCATGCTTTAGAAATCTCTCCATAAAATTTTTGCCTACACTGATGTTTTAGAGCATTTCCCCTATGTTTTCTTCTGGTAGTCTTATAGTGCATTGTTCTTTTTGCTCAGGATTACTTTGGCTATTTGAGGTCAAATTTTGGGATTATTTTTTTCTATTTCTGTGAAGAATGTCATTGTGTTTTGATAGGGATTACAATGAATCTGTAGATCGCTTTGAGTAATATGGTCCTTTTGACAATATTCATTCTTCCAATATTAATTCTTTCATCAGTGTTTTGTGTTTTGTAGTTAAATTTATTCCTAGGTATTTTATGTTTTTGGTAGCTGTTGTAAATGAGATTGCTATCTTGATTTCTTTTTCTGCTAGTTCATTGGTATAAAGAAATGCTACTGATTTTTGTATGCTGATTTTGTATCCTACAACTTTACTGAATTCATTGATCAGTGCTAAAGGGTTTTGATCAAATCTTAAGGGTTTTCTATATGTACTATCATGTCATCTGCAAACAGGGACATTTGGCTTCTTCTTTTCCATTTTGGACGCCTTTCATTTCTTTTTCTTGCCTAATTGCTGTGGCTAGAACTTCCAGTACTATGTTAAATAAGAGTGATGAGAGTGGGCACACTTGTCTTGTTTCTGTTCTTAGGGGAAGAGCTTTCAAATTTTCCCCATTCAGTATGACATAAGCTGTGGGTTTGTCATATATGGTCTTTATTGTGTTGAGATACTTTTCTTCTGCACCTAATTTGTTGAGAGTTTTTATCATGAAGGGATGTTGAATTTTATGAAATGCTTTTCCTGCATCTATTAAGATGATCATATGGTTTTTGTCTTTCATTTTGTTGATGTGATGTATCACATTTATTGATTTACATATGTTGAACCATCCTTGCATCCCTGGAGTAAATCCCACTTGATCATGTGTATGAACTTCTTGACATGCTATTAAATTTAGTTTGCTAGTATTTTTTTGAGAATTTTTGCATCTGTGTTCATCAGGGATGTTAGCCTGTAGTTTCCTTGTCTGATTGGGTATCAGGGTGATGCTGGCCTCATAAAGTGAGTTTTGGGAGAATAGCCTCTGCTTTGATTTTTTAGAATAGTTTGAGAAGAATTGGTATTAATGCTTCTTTAAAAGTTTGATAGAATTCAGCAGTAAAGCCAATCGATCCTGGACTTTTCTTTGTTGGAAAACTGCTGATTTCTGATTCAGTCTCATTACTCATTATTGATCTTTTAAAGTTTTCTATTTCATCTTGGTTCAATCTTGGTAGGTTGTATGTGTCCAGAAATTTGTTCATTTCCTTCAAATTTTCGATTTTGTTGTTGTATAGTTCATAAAAATCTCTAATGACTCTTTGTGTTTCTGTTATATCAATTTTAGTGTCTCTTTTTTCATTTATGATTTTCACTATTTGAGTTTTCTTTCTTTTATTCTTAGTTTGTCAGTTTTGTGTATGTTTTCAAAAAAACAAACTTTTATTTCTTCAATCTTTTGTATCACTTTTTGGTTCTCTATTTCATTTAGTTCTGCTCTGACCTTTATTATTTATTTTCATCTACTAATTTTGTGATTGGATCATTTATGCATTTCTAGTTCCTTGAGGTACAACGTTAGGTGGTTTATTTGAAATCTTTCTACTTTTTTGATGTAGGCACTTATTGCAATAAACTTCCCTCTTAGTATTGCTTTTGTAGTATCCCACAGGTTTTTGGTATTTTGTGCTTTTATTTTCATTTTTTTCAAGAAATTTTTTGATTTCTTGCTTTATTTCTTCTTTGACCCATTATTTTTTCAGGAACATTTTAATTTACATGTTTGTACAGTTTTCAAAGTTTCTCTTGTTATTGATTCCTAGTTTTATTCCATTGTGGTCTGAAAAGATATTTGATATGATTTCAATTATTTTGAACTTATTGAGACTTGATTTGTGACCTAACATGTGGTGTATCCTGGAGAATGATATACATTCTTCTCATCATCAGTGCTGATGAGAAGAATGTATATCCTCTAGTTGTTGGGTGAAATGTTCTGTACATTTCTGTTGGGTCCATTCGCTCTATAGTACAATTTAAATCTAATGTTTCTTTGTTGACTTTTCTGTCTACATGATCCGTCCATTGGTGAGAGAGGACTGTTGAAGTCCTCAACTGTTATTGAATTGGGGTCTATCTCTCCCTTTAGATTCAATATTATTTGCTTTATATATCTTGGTACACATTGTATATCCATAATTGTTGTATCCTCTTGCTGTTTGTCATTATATATAATGCCCTTATTTGTCTCTTTTTATAGTTTTTGGTTTAGACTATTTTATCTGATAAAAGTTCAACTAGTCCTGCTTGGTTTGGGTTTCCATTTGCATGGGATATCTTTTTCCATCCTTTCACTATTATTCTATGTATTTCTTTACAGGTGAAGTGAGTTTCTTATTGGCTTCATATAGTTGGGTCTTGTTTTTTTTAATCCATTCAACCAGTCTGTATCTTATACATGAGGAATTTAATCCATTTACACTCAAGGTTGTTGTTGAAAGGTGTCACTTACACCTGACATTTAGTTAATTTTTTTATGGTTGTTTTATACATCATTTGTTCCTTTCTTTCTCTTTTATTGTTTGTCTTTGCTATTTGGTGGTTTTTTGTAGTGATAAGATATAATTTCTTGTCTCTTTCTCATTTATGTGTCTGCTCTAGGAATGAATTTTTATTCATTCACATGTATCGTGATGGTAGTCATCATTCTTTTGCCACCAGCTGTAGCATTCCCTAAAGGGTTTCTTGTAGGGCTGGTCTAGTGGTGATGAATTTCCTCAGTTTTTGTTTTTCTGGGAAAGACAAACATTTTTGAAGGATAGCTTTGCTGGGAATGGTATTCTTTGCTGGCAGTTTTTTTTTTTTTTTTTTTTTTTTTTTCTTTCAGCACTTTGAATATTTTATCCACTGTCTCTCCTGGCCTGTAAGTTTTCTGCTGAGAAATATGCTGTTAGTCTAATGGGGATTTCCTTATATGTGACTTGTCACTTTTGCTATTTTTAGAATTCTTTCTTTGTCTTTGACTTTGACAGTTTGACTACAACATATCTCCGAGAGAACATTTTTGGGTTAAATCAATCTGGGGATCTTTGAGCCTCTTGGATCTGGAAGTGCATATCTCTCCCAATACCTGGAAAGTTTTCATCTATTATTTTGTTAAATATTTTTTTGATGCCTCTTCCCTTTTCTTCTCCTTCTTGGCCTAGGCACTGGGGCACTTGACAGCTCCTGGCTGGAGTGGGTGATGCTGGGCAGGGTTGCTGGAGCTGAAGTCAGGATTTCAAGCTTCTAGGACATGCACTGTTGTGCTCAGTGCTTCCTCAGCTGAAGTGGTGACCCTGGAGGGGGTTGCTGGGGTTGTTGTTGAGACTTTAGATTCAGGGAGAGGTCCTGTGGCAATCAGCTCTTCCTCAGCTAAAGTGGAAAGGGTTGAAAGGGCAATGGTGAGACTGTGGACCCCTGGGAGAAGCCCTGGGGCACTCTACACCTCTTCACCTGGAGTGGCCAACCCTGGTGGGAGGTCACTGGGGCTGCAGCTGGAACTTTAGAGTCCTGAGAGAGTTGCTAGGGCATTCTGTAGCTCCTCAGCTGGAGTTGGCAACACTGAGCAGGGTCACTGGGGTCGTGGGTGATGTCTCTGGCTCCTGGGAGAAGCATTGGGGTGCTCTGTAGCTGCTCAGATGGAGTGGGTGACCCTGGGTGGGCTCACTGGTGCTTCAGCCAGGATCCTGTGCCCTCAAGAAAGGTACTGGAGTGCTCTGGAGCTCCTCAGCTTAAATGGGCAACCATGGGTGGGATTGCTTCTGGAGCCATGGCCAGGACCTTGGACTGAGAGTGGCACTGATGTGCCAAGCACCTTCTCAGCTGAAGTGGGTGACTCTTGGTGGGGTCACTGGAACTTCAGTCAGGACCCTGGTCCCCCAGGATAGGCACTGGGCACTCTGAACTCCTCAGTGGAGTTGTTAACACTGGGTAGGGTTGCTGGGGCCACCACTGGGATCCTGGACTCCAGAGAGAGACACTGGGGTACTCTGCAGTTCCACCATTGAGGTGGGCCACTCTGGGTGAGGTCCTAGGGTGGTGGGCAGGACTCTAACATTTTTGCTCTTTTAAAAGTTAACCTAAAAATTCTTTGAAGAGAACCAAATTTTCTATGACACAGCTTATATTGTAGGTATACTCTACTCAGTACTCTGCCACGTACACTCACGTGCGTGTGTACACACAAACACAAAAAGCAAATACTTTTATATCAGATTATATATTTGTGCCCTTTAATTTTTATAAGATACACATTTCAGAGTTTGTGATTTAACTTTGTAATTAGGTGAACTTTTTTTTTTAAGAAATTGAATGGAATGTAAAAATAATTTTTTATTTTAAAAGTCATATTTTAAGAACACCAAGAGTTTTGTGGTGGTGAATCTTCTGGTAGAGGGAAGACTCAGTCAATCATTTTTTTTCTCACATGTTCTGTGTGCAAAACCTGTGCCAAGCAATGTGGAAGACACAAAAAGTAGACAACTCGATCCCTGCCCCTAGGAACTCACAGTCAAGTGCATTAGCATTTTAGAATAAAATATTGCCTAACATAAGGAAAGAAAATTATGATCCCAAACAACAATACAAAGAATGAGAAGGACTCCAGAGGTTAAAGGAGTCAGGAGAGGCTTTGTGAAAAGGGAAAAATGGAATAGGTATTAAAGATTGTGTAAGATTTTGATTTTAAAAAAGGTATGGGAAAAAACTCCAACCTGAAGAAATGGACTAAGCAGAGGCATTGAGATGAGAAAGCCCCAGCTGAGTTTTCAGTTTCACTGGAATCACATGTTAGAGGAATGGGAGATGAAACCAGATGAATATATTGGGACCCTGTTGTATGAGGCCTTGAACCACAGACTAAGACGTTTGAACTACTGCCTGTAATCAATGGGGAACAGCTGCAAATCTTTGTGTACCAGAGTGATGTCCTGAAAACTGTGTTTAAAAGAGATTAAACTGGTAACCCTATAATAGATGAAAAAAGAGTGAGAGAAGAAGGATGCAGAGATAGCCATGGAGCACCTCTTCACTTACATATGAAATAATCAGTCTCAGCCGAAATTCAAGAGGTACAGCCAGAAACAAGGGGTACACGTGAGGTATGGTGATGGAAATGTGGATTATAATGTTCTAATGTGCTGCACAGGTAAGGTCTCATATTTATTTTCCTACATTAACCCAGGTCTGGTCCCAGACATCCCACTTCCCCATTCATTTGCTAATATTAGTGAGACTTTCATGATCAGTATTCTTGCCAGGCCCCTTCTTCTCTTGTGGGTTAATTCAGTAGTAGTCCAAACACAAAGAGGGAAGGAGCCTCATTCAATGTCATTCCTTCACAGACCATTGCAGTCAAGTGCTGGGTTCTATGGCAGCTGGAGATGGGTTCCCAGACCTGTCATTTTCACGGTCTAGGGTAGGGAAGTCATAGCTGGATTTAGCAGTTCCCCCTTTACAGTAAAAATCCTTATGCACTATCTCCCCTTCTTTATGATCTATTTTAAGTCAACTCTTATTGGCTCTTGACTTTCCAAAGGGAGGAAAGGCCCAAGACTCAAGAGTGCAGATACCTGGCATTAGGCTTTCTCTGTGAGAAGGGTTGAGCCAGGGTAGCAATGTAAGGATTTATAGGTTGTTTACTGCACAAGAGCATTGGCAGTCGGGGAGAGTGGGGCCTGAAATCCAGCCTGTATCCTGCTTGCCAAGCTGGGCACAGGATCATTTCTGCCAAGAGGAAAAGGCACCCTTTAAAAAAATTGCATAAAGGAGCCTTATGAGCGAAGAGAGGTCCTGGTTGAAGAAAGGAAAATATTTTCATTTTGGGGGAGAGTCTTGAGTAGAAAATAAAATAACAAAAACCTCCCATTCAAAACAAAATTTCAGAAAATTACCCTATTATGTATATAATTTTTAACCGGATTTTCATATATAAGGTTTGCAGCAAGTAACATGGTAATGCTAACCACCACCACAGACATTTTATTAGACTATGTCCAAAAGAAAAGTAACATCCATTCATGATGCATTCATCCATCATGTAGTTATCAAGGGCCTTCTTTGTGCAGAGGATGATGGTAGGACATGAAGATTTAAAAAGTGAAGCAGACTCGCCTGTCCCTTCCCTCATTTAGCTTATGCTCCAGGGGGGGACAGAGAGATAAGGAAAGACAAATGGACACATGCGACGAAAAGCACAAGAAGCCCACGAGTCAGGCAAGATCTCAGCTAAGGAGCTTGTTTGTGGGGGACACAGTAAGACTGGAGAAGCTCCTTTTCCATTGGATAAGTGGGTATCTGTGTTCATTTTCTATCACTGTGTGATGGATCGCCCCAGAATGTAGCTGCTTAAACATACATTTATTATATTTTCAGGAATCCAGGAACATTGAGCTGGATGCTCTGGCTCAGAATCTCTCACAGATTGCAATCAAGGCATCTGCCAGGACTGCAGTCATCTCCTGGCTCAGCGGGGCAAGATCTGCTTCCAAGCCCACTCACGTAGTTGTTGGCCGGATTCTGTTCTCCGTGAGCTGTGGGGCTGAGGTCCTCAGTTCACTGGCTGTTGTCCGGGAGGCCACCCTCAATTGCTTGCCACTTGGGGCTCTCCGTTGGGCTGCTCACAACATGGCAGCTGGCTGCTCTCAGAGCGAGCCAAAAAAAGAAAAATAAGAGAGGACAAGCAAGCTGTAAGTCGTAATCTCTTTGTAACCTAATTTCAGAAGTAACATCCCGACACTTTTGCTGTATTCAGTTCATTAGAAGGGAGTCACTTGGTCCAGCCTATGCGCCAAGGGAGGGAGTTATACAGATGCCAGGTGGGAGTTAGGAGAGACCATCTTAAGAGGCTCCTTCCACCGTGTGGGGGGGTGACATTTAACAGCAGGAGTGCTAAAGGAGCTCTCCTCGGGTGGCTTACATGTCTTCTGTGAAGTGGGAGGACAATTCTTTTGTTAAGGGCTGTGGAGAGAGTCATGGGTTTGCTGGAGGAAACAATCATTGTGTTATCATGGAAGACAGAATTAACTACGTAGACTTAAAAGAATTGCTAAGCAGTTTAGAGCCACTAGTTACAGAACTTGAAGACGAGGCACAATCTACATGGTTGTGTGGGTGTTCCCAGCAGCTACGCAAAGGTGTGGAAAAGGTAGACTCTTCAGTCCACAGAGTTGAGTGTTTTTGCTGTGGCAGGTGCAACTGAAGGACAGGAGGGCAAGGTTGGTGGGGATTGAGAGAGGTGAGGTATGGACTCTGGGTTGTAAACTGAATAGGGATAAAAGGGAAGACAGGAGATGACTGATTAGTAGCATGGAGTAATCAAGGGTCTGGAACAGTCAGAGGTAATTGAATAAGGGAATTGGAAACATAAGAGATTGTGGTCACAAAAGTGACATGATGGAACCTGGAGTGGAGGTAAACTGTGAGCTGGGTGCTGAGACTTCTGTGGATTCAGGGAGGGTGACGAGAGGTCTAGAGATTACAGAAGGGACCACTTCTGACAATACAGCAGACTAGATATCCTGAAGAAGTCTTCCACTACAGAATACCTACAAATCAGAGGGTCAAAAATAGATGCATCCCTTTCAATTTCTATCTGAAATTTTAAAGAAGTGTGGGAAATCCCTCCAGGCCAAAACCAGAGAGACACCAGAGTGATAAGCAGGATCTGAAGCCATGGCCAACCTCAGGGCTGTTATCAGCATCCTAGGGCCTTGGGGGAAGTTCTTGAGTTTCCCTGTGAACAGGGGATGAGGTCATGGGTTCATCTGGTTCCCCTCTACTGATGATGGCATAGACTCTGCAGCTGTCTCTAATTGACCTGGAGGTATGAAAATCACTATGTCAAGTCATTTTCCTCTTGATCATTAAGGCCCCTATAGATGAATTAGACTGTCTCTGCAATTATACATGGTGATGGGAAAAGGCACCTCCTGGGTATCAGCACCAAGGCTTTGGGTTTTAATGCCTAAGTGTGGCACCTAAACCCGGGACAAAAGGCTGTAATCTCAATAAGGAGAAAGCTAGAAAAAGAATCTGTCATAAAAAGGAGACGGGGAAACTTACTTGTTTCCTCCTAGGCTGTGGATGGAATAAAACCTCCCATAAAAATTCATAACCACAGCCCCACCCTCACATAGGTTTGGAGCTATATTGCCTGTTTAGGTCTGTAAATGCCAGGCCAAACTAATAACTTAAAGTGGTTCTAGAGTGGAGTGCCATGAGGCCCCCAGCACAATCCGGAGCAAATCCTTTCAGGAAATGGAATCTCAGCCCGAGTTTCACACCATTCTCATACAATGTTCAACTGAACATGAGCACACAGATCAAAATTACACATACACTAAGAAACAAGCAACAAGGAGAGGGAATCCGAAGAAAAATAAGAGAAAATTATCCGAATGATTAGGTACAGACAATGAATACCAGGGGTAGAGGAAGCTGATAATTTGACCTGAGGGCTTATAGCTGGAAAACAATTTGGCTATTTAGTCAAAAATCCTAAAAACTTTCATTCTCTTTTATTTAGCAATTTTATTCCTGCAATGTTTTCCTAAAGAATGATCAGATATGGATATATAATGATACTCATCATAGTGTTATTTATAACAGTAAGAAAAACAACTTTTATATCCAAGAATAGAGCAATGAATAAGTAAGTGAAAGAAACTGCTGAGTATTATTCATATTTATGAACAGTTTTAATGACATGGGAATGTGCTTATGATAAAATATTAAGGGATAAGAGAAAGATAAAAAAAGCTCCTTGTTAAATATGGCAGTGTTCAGCCCTCCAAATTATTTAACTAAATGAAAATATTTCATTCTTCTAGTATTCTGTTTAGATAGGTATTTGATATATTTGGCAATGGAAGAAAGGGTATAAGATAATTGATGGCCTTGCCCAGATTTTGTTGAAGGATTCAGCTGTATTGAAAGAAAAAAGGCTACAGAGAATTTAAGTATAAATATATATAAATAATAGCATTTACAAACGGAATTTAATTTGTGATGCACTTAAAACATGCAGTCAACATTCACATACTTTAATTAGAAACACTATACTAAGCTAAGTCTTTCTATTTTGGATATGAAGACTTCTTAGAGAATTTAAAAGTTAGTTACATTTCTCTTCCTGTTTTTTAATGTACTTACGTGGCAACTGTTATTGCCGTAATAGCTGGGATGTGGGCAACTTAGGTACTGGTGATTTCACCATAGTGTATAGTAGCACTGAAGAACATTCCTCCACAATCTTTCTGTCTGTGTGAATTGAGAAGATTGAGCCCTTTTTACTAAACAGTGATTTAGTTCCTGAAAACACTTGTCATGCCGCACAGGGATGGATTTCGGAGATGCATGCTAGGAGCAACCCTCAGAATGTCATCTGCACAGAACGGTCTACAACGAAAACCTAATCTTTTTCTCACTTTTGTGGTTGGTTGAAAATTGGTTTAAATTCTCTTGGTTTATCCTAAAGTTGCAGAGTGACACAGTGATATTTATACTTTGCTTATCACAAAAGCGAAAAATCTGACAAGAATTTATGAAAAGAGGTCTATAGAATATGCATACCATAGAACGGTGCAGCAATACAGCTGTAAAGCACCTCTGTCTTGATTGGAAGCCAATTCTCCACCCAAAGACTTTGGACATTAGTCTGGAAGTGTATTTGCTTACCACATGTTAGATGCAAAACAATCATTGATTGATTGATTGATTCATTGTTTGGAAAATACCTGGGACCACTGCAATAGTAGGTGTCAGCCATCCTACCCAGAAAGGGACCTAGAGTAACCAGAATTCATTTAAAGGAGGAACTTCCAGGATTCTGAAGGGTCTGGAGGGCAGGGGCTGTGTCTTATTGATCACTACTCTTCTGCCTAGCACTGTGCCTAGCACCCAGGATATTCTTACCAAATATTTGATTAAGGAATGGGTTTACAAAAGGTGGCTGAGGCTCTCTTACCCACTGGCAGACAGTCCTACTGAAGCTGCCTATCTCCCTGCCTGCCTGTTAGCTCTGAGTACCTCCTGTACCAGGATTCCCACTTCTGTGCTGTACCAAGCAGCTCGGGCCCATCACCACCTCCCATGAGAAGTATTCTTTTCACCTTGCTTCCTGCTGTAGAAGTTAATTGTTAACTAGAACCACTCCCTGTGGTTGTGGTCATACTTTTGGAGCCCCCCCACCATGGACTGAGACCGGAAATGAGAAACCTAAATATGAACAGAGATCAATGGAAAAGTGATTTCATGTTGAATCTCAGAGTGTTGGATGAATCCCTCCACTGTACGGAAAGGATTGGTCCCAGCCACTCAGGGGGACTAAACTTTCAAGGGAAGATCAAGTAACCTCAGTTCTGGAGGAAAACAGATGAAAAGTGGAACACACAGCGTCGATTCAAGGAATTGCATTACCTCTAGTCACAGCACCCAAAGAGGCTGCCTTTACTTGATGGTATTCCCTGGAGAACCCAAGGTAGAGTTTGCCTGGAAGACCTCAGGAGGTACAAGTGATGTATAGGACTTGACGTAACTATTCAACAAATATTGGTCAATTTCTACTACACGTATGTGAGAAATGAGCAAATGTTCAGTGTCTTTCAGTTCAGTGACCTCTTCGCTAACAAAATTTGGCCCTGTGACTGTCAGACTCCGGATGATATGAGCCACTGCTCTCATGGGGAGGGACGAGTGGAGGGTTAGAAGGAGTGGCTGAGTTGGGGACGGAGATTTCCTTCTTTGGTACCCGAGTAATGGGCAGGTGATAAAGACTAGGACTCAAGCACCAGGGAAGAGGAGAAGGAAAGGCTAGGAGGCAGGGAGAGGGAGAGAAGAATGGCCCTGGCGCTGCCATTTCCCTCTCAACGTCAAGAGCCTGCTTTGTGTTGTCCAGATAAAGGAAGCCCCACCTCGGTAGACTTGCCTGTCATACACAGCTCAAGGGGGGCTGGGGGACACAAGATTATTTAACCAGCAATCACAGAGTTGTTGATGGGCAGGACCAGGGGCTGGCACTCCACCTGCACACCAAGGGGAACCAGTGAAGAGTCTAACGGGCTGCAGGGACTGAGATGGAGGCTTGGCTCGGTGGGAACCACATCCTCACCACGATGCAGGCGGAGCACAGAGAAAGGGAATATGAGGGATAGAAGATGCTAGAAACCCAACCAAGAAGTCACTGTCAGGAAGGTCTGTCCATTAGAGAAGGATTCCAGATACTAGGAAGGGGTTGGAAGCAGACTTTCAGTCTCTAGGGAAAGATTCATTTGGCCAAGACAAAACCTCAGTTCACAGTAGAAACTGAGATACCAGGCATGACAAGGACAAGACAAGGGAAATAGGAAACAAGGCACACTGTTAACCTAGGGCTTAGGGAGTGGGGAACTGGATTCAGAAGCAGAGTTGCTAGAGCCTTGCACCAAGCAAGATACCACACTTGGGGCCCTGTAGCTCAGGAACGTAGAGGAGTCTGATGGCATCATCTTGTGTTCTGAAAAAGACTAACCAGGACCAGAAAACAAGCTCCCTGGTTATCACCAGGCATGGCACCTGATAGGTGCTCAAAAAATAATCGTAAGAGAATGAACTACAGGAATTATTTTGCCCCTCCATCCACTGAAAATGATGTGGAAGAATGAGACTTCTTAGGTAATTTCTGTCTCAAGTCAGATTTGGCCAGGGAATTAATGTAGCAGTGAATGTTTAAACGGGAAGTGGATGAGCCCAGCAGCAGGGGATTTTAAGCTGAGGCTGCTAGCACTTCATGGCAGGGACAAACTTTTTTTCTTTAAAACAAAACATAAACCTTGGAAACACATTATCATGTGCTTGGATGAGACCTGAGCCTTCTGCATCAAATTAAATAGAAGTGAAGTTTTTATTTCAGCAATTGAGATTTTTGTTATTGTTCAGTCACTTTTTTCTGATGGTAATTAGCTAGGAAGTTTAGCTAATTACTGCTCCTCGTCTGCATCATCTGTGTGAAGACAGACAATCATCTATTTGCCATGATGGAAAGACATGATAATTATTCTAAATTTTAAATCAAATTACTTGGCTGTAAGTGTAAAAAAGAGAGAGAGAGAGAGAGAGGGAGGGAGAGAGAGAAGGTTATAACTAAGACTCAGTCCTGTTCTGCAACATCTGAGTTTTTATTTTATTTTTTCTGAGAAACCATCACAGTTTATTTTTTGGCAGTGAAATATGAAACCAACATTCAGGAAACATTTATAGACTAACTATATCAAATCATATAGATAAGTCCATAAATTATTTCTGTCCATGGCATCCAAGGCTATTAGATGAATTCATGTTGCCCAAAGTTTTATATTAACAAATACAATCTGATGTTACTTTGAACTTATCTCTCAGCAAATGAAACGATTTATGTTGGTGATCTATAATGGAAAAATTGTACTGAAAGCCTGTTAGCTCATGTAAGATTAGATTAAAAGATTAAGTATGGAGTTTGTCGAGAAAAAAAGCCGTGATGTGTTTTTATGGACATATTCAATAAACTAATGGGGTATTTGAAAGCAAGAGAGTTGTCTATTTTGAAGTTGAGAAACAAGTTTCTGCCATTCATCCCATGGGAACTCTACCTGAAAGGTTATTGAGAATAAAAAAAATTAGTCCATACTCAGCACAAATTTTAAATATTACTGGCAGTGAAAGATCTTCTAAAGCCTATTTTATACTTAAGATAATTGATCCTCTATAAGTAGATAGAATGACAGAATCCCAATTTAGATGGATTCTGGCATTGACAAATGTGGAAAGACTTCCCTAGCTGTAAATTTGTACTTTGTAACTTACTACATTGTCAGTAGAAATATGTATACCTACAAGTACTAAAAGTATAAAAAAGTATAGAAGTATAAAAGTATAAAGTACTTGGCCCAGTTGTTCAGTAGTCATTAAATTTTCAAAAAAACATTTTCTTTTTAAAAAATAGAACCATATTTTCCACACTTTATGGAAGTCCTACGTGTAAAACTGATCAAGGTAGAGGTGCTTTTGTTAAAGCATCTGAGCTTTTTCAGTGGGTGTGAGTAACCTCCACAGTAGTCTCCACAGTAACCTCAGAGATGCCACCAAAGAGCATTACGAGGATCTTGCAGAGCAGAGTTTAAAAACCACTAAGTTACACTAGATAGCCCAAGTGTCAGTCCTCAGAGTAAAGCTCTCCTGGAATCTACTCTAACAAAGCAAAAGGAAGGAAATAATAAAGATAAATTTACGAAATAGAAAACAATTATATGAGGATGAGCAAAGCCATTCATTGCTTCTATGAATACTAATGAAAATCACATACCAGAAAATATCGTGAGAAAGAGAGAAGAAAAACACAAATAAACAATATTAGAAATGAAAAGGTACCTATGTAGAGAGGTTGCACAGAATAAAAGAAAGCAAAAGGATATTATAAACAATTTGATATCTATAAACTGGAGAAAACAGATTAAATGTACGTATTCCTAAACAATCTAACTTACTCAAACTGGCATAAGGAGAAATAAAAAATGGAAAAGTCCTATAACTATTGACTAATTTAATCAATGATCAAAATGTTTCACCAGACTCAGAATATTCTACTAGTGAGTTCAGTCCAACATTCAAGGAACACATCATTCTAATTGTGTTGGTTTGCTAGGGCTGCCATAACAAAATACCACACGCTGGGTGGCTTAAACAACAAAAATTCATTTTCTCGCAGTTCTGGAGATTAGAAGTCCAAGATCCAGGTGTCAGCCGGTGTGGTTTCTTCTGAGGTCTCTCTCCTTGGCTTGCAGATGGCTTGTCTTCTCCCTCCACTCTCATTGGTTCTTTCCTCTTTGAGTTTGCTCCTGGTGTCTTTTTCTGTGTACTAATTTCCTCTTCTTGTAAGGACACCATCAGATTGGATTGGGGCCCACACTTAAATCCTCAATTTAATTTAATTGTCTGTTTAAAGGCCCTATCTCCAAATACAGTCACATCCAGGGTACAGAAGGTTAGGACTTCGACCATATGAATTTGTGGGGGACACAATTCAATCCATAAACAAACTATTTTATATTACAGAAAATGATGAAAGGTATACCAGCTCATTCTAAAACTGGGCAAGGATAGTATGAGAAGGAAAAATGGCAAAGTAATCTCAGTCATAACAGTAGATGGAAAATTCCTAAACAAAATGTAACCTAAACACACAATGTATTTAAAAATAGAATAATCATGCCCAGGTTGAATTTATTACAGAATATTACAGTCACTACAACTCTATGCTCAGCAATTAAAATTTGTTGTAGCAGATTTTAAATTGATTGGTTTATCAGTACTTAGTGATTAAAGAAAATGTACTTACTTGAAAATAAATTTGCTTTACATAAGAATTGGAATTTTGGGTGGTCTTACATTTGTTAAAATCTACAGGTCATTTTTCTTGTATTGAGTCTTACATTCATTAAAACTTTTCATGTGCTGCAGGTGACTTTTGGGAAGTCACCACCATGAAGCCAAAGGACCCACATTCATAAAAACATCACAGTGTTTCAGACAAGTCCTAATGAGCTTCTGGCTGAATTGTTCAGAGGAGAATGCCGGTCTGTGTCTTTAAATGTGCTTTTGGAGCAAATGTCTGCCAGCCTGTGGCTGCTTAAATCTGTTATTTTGGGACATTAATCAAGAGGAACACAGCATTTCACCTCCCCCATGTTATTTACATGCCTTAATATAAAATCGGTGTTAGAAAGCTAATTACAGCATCCTGGATAGCACAGTAAATAGGCATTTGCGATCACAAGTGGGTGCTATTGAAAAATAAAAAGAGAAAAAACACTGCCAAGCAAACGCCATTCAGTGAACTTTGTAGGTTTAATATGACTCTTGGAGTTCAGCAACTTTCTATCTATCAATCAATCAGTCAGCAGGAACAAACTGTCTCATATGTTATAGCCAGAGATTTATGAAAGAAAAAACCTTCTGTCTTATTGGCTGAGGTTACTGTGGTAAAGAAACTCAGGTCACTGGAAGGGTCTCATGATGTCTTCCTGTGGATGGATTAGTTTTGCCCTGTTGTGTGGCCTCAGCCTGTCCCCCGTCTCTGGACAGTCAGTGCATGCTGCTTGTCTGCAGGTGGATTGGCTTCAACCATAAATGAACTAGAACAAATCTATACCCACTACCAGAAAAACTCTGTATTTATATCCTACTGACAGTGGGCCAAATATAATTATATTTGTATATGAAGGATGGCATTTCTTAAGATAATTTGAAGTGTTTGTGACAATATCTTGAAATACTAGCAGATTTGTTTTCTGTAATTCTTTGTGATTGGTGATGCCTCCTTTAGCCCTGTCAGCTGGGACATTCTGCATTCACTTTCTTAAGAAAGGGTGATGGAGCTTCATGCAGAGATCAATGAAGTTAGCTCCCGACTTTTGAGTTTCGAAAGCCTGGGCCTGGCATAAGGTAAAAGACTAGGAAGAATTCTTTGGGAAGAAACATGGAGGTGGGTAATCCCAGATCCATTTTGGACACTCTGGATTGACCCTGTATCAAGCATATTGAGAAAGAATAAGAAACATCATCTGCATGTGTCCTAGGCAGGTGGTCGAGAGTGTCATTAAGTTCCCTGCTCCACGGTGTGGCACAGGAGCAGGGAATGAGCTCGTGAGACCAGGGGGCAGCGAAGTAGCCTTTCCCCAGCCTGGAGTGACGTGAGAGCAGCAAATGTTTCCAAGAACCCAGACCTGAGGAGGTGGTGAGTCTAGGAAGGAGGCTGACACAGCCATGACCTCTGTGGACCTCTTGCTTCAGGCCAGCAAAGACCAACTGGTTGGAGGACTTCTCAGAGGATGTTTTTAGAGACAGATGATGACACCAGTGCTACCCTTACACTTGGACCTGAGGGACCCCTGCTCTGGCCCCACTCTGATCTCCTCCAGTTACCTGTCTCTCCGGGGGCAGGAAGCATGGCCAAGGCAATGTGCCCACCTGGAGCCCAGACCCCCTTTCCTACACTGTGCCGTAGTTACCTGGGGTCCTAGAATTCCTGGTCCCGTGTCCAGGGCCACTGCACTGCTTCCTTGGGTCCGTCTTTCTGAGGTTGAGGGCAGACTGGACTTCTGTGTTCATGCCCCTGACCAGAGGGCTAGCTGGAGTGGCTGTTCGTGGGGATGTGATGACAGAAAGTGCACATGTAGACATGACAGGTGCACACAGCCTCTCCCAGTGCACGACAGACCTGGGGGTGAGCAGAGAAGGGGTAGCCTCAGGCCAGGAGCCAACTCTCCCAATGCCACCATGTTCCAGGCTATTGTGAAGGTATATTTGTCAAGGCTGGAGGATAGAACATATTGTAATAACAGTTTGTTAATTTGATTGATAACTTTTAGATATTTTGGCATATGGAATGTGGACTTCCGCTTGTGTGCTTGCCTCAAACCCCATAAATGTCATGGGCAGGCTCATTGGATAATACCAATGGTGAGAGGAACCGTCCTCCGCATTTGGGTCCCCTGCAAATTCCCTGTTACTAAGTTCTCTAGGACTTTACCCGACTCTGGGAAGAGATAAGCATAAGCAGAGGTAGGGAACCCCAAATTAACCGAGATTTTTTTTCCATCCAGAGCCTTCATAAAATCCTAATTTTAAGAGGCACTATTCACACTGGATTTGTGCTCCAGGGGGCACTATTCACACAGACTGATATTCCATGTGGGCCAGTCCCTTGGCTTGGCCTCTCACCCTCTTTCTGATCATTTGCTTATGCTGTTTCCACTAACCTTGTAATGTCCCTCTGTCTGTCCAAGTTGTCTGTAAAGCCTCCCTGCCATCTTTAGAACGTAGCAATCCTT